>NC_057751.1:18978778-18982330 GCF_004010195.1 Chiloscyllium plagiosum | reverse complement strand
TCCAGAAGAAATTCCAATGATCCAAAAATGTGAATCCTTCTCCCATCCACCAGCTCCTCAGCAATGCATTCATCTGTTTTATCCTCCTATTCCTACCCTCACTAGCTCGCAGCACCAGAAGTAATCCAGATATTACTACTCTTGAAGATCTTCTTCAATTTCTGCCTAACTCTCTATATTCTCCCTTCAGAATCTCATCCTTTTTCCTTGCTATGTCATTGGTTCCAATGTGTAGAATGATCTCCTGCTGGGCTCTCTTCCCCCTTGAACATTTTGCACCTTCTCTGACACCAGGGAAGCAATGCACCATTCTGATTTTTCACTGCTGACCACAGAAACGTCTGTCTGTACCTCGGTGTAGAAAGTCCCCTAACACAATTGATCTCTTGGAACCCGACGTACCCCTCATTGCATATGTAGGGAGATCACAGGGTTATCTAAGGTAACAGGGGATTTTAACTTTCCAAAGATAGGCTGGGACTGTCATCATGTTACAATTCAATGGGGAGGACTTCAAGAGTATTCAACAATGTTTTCTCAATCTGTATATTTCCTGCCCATCTGAACAGCTCATCTACTGTTTTCTTTGCTCTCAATGTGGTCTCCTTTACATTGGGAGGCAGGCTCCTTTGCAGAATGTTTCAGAGAACATCTCTGGGACTCGCGCACCAAACACCCCACCGTCTGTGACTGACAACTCCAATTCCCCCTCCATCTCCCCCAAGGACATGTCGGTTTTTATTCCACATAGCAAATGGGATCTCGACATCTCATCCAGGGCTTAGCGGCTGGTGCCTCTGGGAAAGTGAACTGAAAATGCTGCAGGTCCACATGCAGTCAGAAAGATTGCTTTTCATCTGTCTCAATGTCATTTGCCTGGAAAAATCACATTCTTTCCAAGTACTGGGTCCAGTCTTTGACAGCAAGATCAAATGTGTGAACCTTCCAGAAATGCCAGAAATTCATACCCCAACTTCAAGATGACAGATGCGTGCCAATGTTCTTCAGGTACGTCTGTTTTTTTCCCCTTTGGTACAGAGGCCAGGTCCCATCACTAAGTTAACCTTTATTTACTCATACACAGGAGTTGGTCCGCAAATAAGGAGGTTATAACCTCTTCGTTCTATTGGTTAGCCAAGGCTTTCCTGCTTGGGGGTTGTTCACCTGTGGCAATCAAAATCCAAATGACTGTGTCATTTAGGTGTGGCAACCACTGGGGCAGTGGTTAAGGAAGTGAAATGCTTTTTGGCTGTCTTCTATCCACTGAACTGTTTTGTACATCAATAAGTCAGTGAGTGCAGCAACCACGCTGCTAAAATTGGGTATGAACTTCACATAAACATCATACATGAAGAGAACAATACAATGTTTCCTATTATCAATCCCCAATAACCGATGTTTTTCACATCCCGTGGGGCCATCTGTTCGTGTGCAATAACATGGTCTAGGAACATGGATTAGGCTTTTGTGAACTCACTGTTCGCCAAGCCTGCCTTCCAAAGTTGATCAAACAATTCTGAAAAATGCTGTAAGTGTTCCTTTCACATGTGACTCAAAGTCACCAGGTCATTGATGTACACCACACAATTGGGTAATCTACAAATAATTTTATTTGTTAGTCTTTGGAATGTGGCTGGCGCAGTGAGAGTCTTTTTTGGCAGTAATTCGCATAGCCTCACAATATATAACTCACTCTGAGGTATTGTAAATGTGGAAGTGGTTTTTGTAGCCTGAAGGTCATTTTAGAATTTTAAACCTAGCTAGGCTTAAAAAGTGATTACAAAGAGAAATCTACAACTAACGTTTTGACAATTATGTCACTGACTGACCTGACGTTGCATAGAAAGAAAGTGTCATTGAAATTAACAATAATTATCTCCATTATGTATCCCTGCAACAAAGTATTGGGAAGCTGTCTGTATGCATTGCAAGTTATTTAACCATTACAAATACCTATCCAGTTTTTACTTCGAGGATAAAGAGGGCTTACTAAAGAATTAGGGTCCATTCCTGATTAGCCCCTGTTGTGTTTCCTCATTTTACAGTGCCTTTGTTGATTTAAAAGTTTCACTATGATACCAAAGTATTTTCTGTATAATTAACGAAACATATTTTATCTATGGAATGCCGTTAAATCAGTAATGAAAATACGTGTTCACACACACAACTTAAACAGTGACTCTTTGAGATACATTTTGGGAAGACTTCCAGTCTATCCAAGTAGGCCATCTAGTGGCTATTTTATCTTATTATGGCCATTCTTGGAAAGTTATAAAGACTTAAAATTTAATGTATTGCAACTATTTGCTCTCAAATGCTTCTGTGATATATCATGAGTAAAGTTGGTCAATACTGAAGGTCTGTTTCTGAAGTTTTCTTCAACAGATTTGGCATAGTTTTGGCAGGATCCCTTGTTTACGGGACTTCATACAAACTTCATTTTCTAAAATTATATGATCTGTTTTTAAAATTATAGAATTGGCTTTGATTTATTATATGGTTTTTTTTGAACCGGCTGTCTGCATGATCTAAACTGAGCCGAAGTAGTGGTCCCAGATCGGTAAAATTGGGGAAAAAAGTCAAAGTAGTTTGGAAAGAATGTTGTTGGTATATATTTAAAATTATAGCAGACCTTGAGAATTTGACTACAGTGCTGGTGTTTTTGTCTGGCCGGCTCTTGTTTTGTCCGTTTTAGTTTAGTCTGTACTTTGTCTTTGCCTGTTTGTATTGTTTGTTTATTCATTTGTTAACAGGTCTGTGGGATCACTGAAGTCCAAACATGCCAGTGAAGGGCTGTCCCCAGGGAAAAGCGAACCTTGCCCTGCTGAGGAGGGTGGTCTGGGTCTGTTTGCTTCTTTTGAAAACACAAGCACCACGGTAAAAATGTTCAAATCAAAAGTAAGATAGAGGATACCCTGGTCCCAACCAGGTCACCGGCTGATATTGATTGAGAACTGAAATGTACTTCTTGTTAGATGTGGGAGTTTAAAGAGAGTTTAAGGTTACTGTGGATTATATCTGCCATAAATGCTGCTGGCTGCGAATCTTATTAGATCGAATGGATCGGTTGGAGAGACAGTTAGAAGCAATGAGGAATATGCAACAGCAACAGTATGCGATGGATGGCAGTTATAGGAAGGGGGAAAGTCTCAGATACAGTCACATAGATGGGTTACCTCCAGGAAATGTAAGAGAGGTAGGCACCTAGTGCCGGAGTCTTTTGTGGATATATCCATTTCAAACAAGTATGCTGTTTTGGAAAATGTCGGGGGTGATGGATTCTCAGGGGAACGTAGCACGAACAGCCAAGTTTCTGGTATTGAGACTGGCTCTAATGCAACGAGGGGTACATCAGGTTCCAAGAGACCAATTGTGTTAGGGGATTCTCTAGTTCGAGGTACAGACAGATGTTTCGGTGGCCAGCAGAGAAAAAGCAGAATGGTGTGTTGCTTCCCTGGTGCCAGGATCAAGGATGTCTCAGAGAGGGTGCAGAATGTTCTCACGGGGGGAGAGGGGTCAGCAGGAGGTCATTGTCCACATTGGAACCAATGA
>NC_057751.1:18974297-18978103 GCF_004010195.1 Chiloscyllium plagiosum | reverse complement strand
GCTGTCGACTACACCTCCAATTTTAGTGTCATCTGCAAACTTACTAACTGTACATCTTATTGTCGCATCCAAATCATTTATGTAAATGACAAAAAGTAGAGGACCCAGCATCGATCCTTATGGCACTCCACTGGTCACAGGCCTCCAGTCTGAGAAGCACTCTCCACCACCTCCCTTTGAGCCAGATCTGTTTCCAAATGGCTATTTCTCCCTGGATTCCGTGAGATTGTATCCTGGAACATTAAGTTGTCAGTCCTGTCCATCCCCGAGCCACGTTTCTGTAATTGCTATGATATCCCAGACCCATCTTCCTAAACATGCCCTGAAGTTCATCTGCTTTACCTGTTAGGCCTCTTGCATTGGAATAAATGCAGTTTAATTTATCAGTCTTATCTTGTTCTCTGTTTTGTCCCTGCCTGCCCTCACTGTTTGACTTGCTTCTTTTCTCAACACTACCAGTCTCAAATTGATTTCTTTCCTCACTCCCTCCCTGGGTCCTATCCCCCACCCCTACCGTAATAATTTAAATCCTCCTGAGCAGCTCTAGCAAATCTCCGTACTACTATATTAAACTCCTTCCAATTCAGGTGCAATCCATCATTCTTGTACAGGTCACTTCTACTCCAGAAGAAATTCCACAATGTGTACAATGATCTCCTGCTGGTCTCTCTTCCCCCTTGAACATTTTGCACCTTCTCTGACACCAGGGAAGCAATGCACCATTCTGATTTTTCACTGCTGACCACAGAAACGTCTATCTATACCTCGGTGTAGAAAGTCCCCTAACACAATTGATCTCTTGGAACCCGACGTACCCCTCATTGCATATGTAGGGAGATCACAGGGTTATCTAAGGTAACAGGGGATTTTAACTTTCCAAAGATAGGCTGGGACTGTCATCATGTTACAATTCAATGGGGAGGACTTCAAGAGTATTCAAGAATGTTTTCTCAATGCGTATATTTCCTGCCCATCTGAACAGCTCATCTACTGTTTCCTTTGCTCTCGATGTGGTCTCCTTTACATCAGGGAAGCAGGCTCCAATTTGCAGAATGTTTGAGAGAACATCTCTGGGACTCGCGCACCAAACACCCCACCGCCTGTGACTGACAACTCCAATTCCCCCTCCATCTCCCCCAAGGACATGTCGGTTTTTATTCCACATAGCAAATGGGATCTCGACATCTCATCCAGGGCTTAGCGGCTGGTGCCTCTGGGAAAGTGAACTGAAAATGCTGCAGGTCCACATGCAGTCAGAAAGATTGCTTTTCATCTGTCTCAATGTCATTTGCCTGGAAAAATCACATTCTTTCCAAGTACTGGGTCCAGTCTTTGACAGCAAGATCAAATGTGTGAACCTTCCCAAATAGAGGCATAATGCCAGAAATTCATACCCCAACTTCAAGATGACAGATGCGTGCCAATGTTCTTCAGGTACGTCTGTTTTTTTCCCCTTTGGTACAGAGGCCAGGTCCCATCACTAAGTTAACCTTTATTTACTCATACACAGGAGTTGGTCCGCAAATAAGGAGGTTATAACCTCTTCGTTCTATTGGTCAGCCAAGGCTTTCCTGCTTGGGGTTGTTAACCTGGGCCAATCAAAATCCAAATGACTGTGTCATTTAGGTGTGGCAACTACTGGGGCAGTGGTTAAGGAAGTGAAATGCTTTTTGGCTGTCTTCTATCCACTGAACTGTTTTGTACATCAATAAGTCAGTGAGTGCAGCAATTACGCTGCTAAAATTGGGTATGAACTTCACATAAACATCATACATGAAGAGAACAATACAATGTTTCCTATTATCAATCCCCAATAACCGATGTTTTTCACATCCCGTGGGGCCATCTGTTCGTGTGCAATAACATGGTCTAGGAACATGGCTTAGGCTTTTGTGAACTCACTGTTCGCCAAGCCTGCCTTCCAAAGTTGATCAAACAATTCTGAAAAATGCTGTAAGTGTTCCTTTCACATGTGACTCAAAGTCACCAGGTCATTGATGTACACCACACAAGTGTCATTGAAATTAACAATAATTATCTCCATTATGTATCCCTGCAACAAAGTATTGGGAAGCTGTCTGTATGCATTGCAAGTTATTTAACCATTATAAACACCTATCCAGTTTTTACTTCGAGGATAAAGAGGGCTTACTAAAGAATTAGGGTCCATTCCTGATTAGCCCCTGTTGTGTTTCCTCATTTTACAGTGCCTTTGTTGATTTAAAAGTTTCACTATGATACCAAAGTATTTTCTGTATAATTAACAAAACATATTTTATCTATGGAATGCCGTTAAATCAGTAATGAAAATACAACGTGTTCACACACACAACTTAAACAGTGACTCTTTGAGATACATTTTGGCAAGACTTCCAGTCTATCCAAGTAGGCCATCTAGTGGCTATTTTATCTTATTATGTCCATTTTTGGAAAGTTATAAAGACTATGTAAAGACTTAAAATTTAGTGTATTGCAACTATTTGCTCTCAAATGCTTCTGTGATATATCATGAGTAAAGTTGGTCAATACTGAAGGTCTGTTTCTGAAGTTTTCTTCAACAGATTTGGCATAGTTTTGGCAGGATCCCTTGTTTACGGGACTTCATACAAACTTCATTTTCTAAAATTATATGATCTGTTTTTAAAATTATAGAATTAGCTTTGATTTATTATATGGTTTTTTTTGAACCGGCTGTCTGCATGATCTAAACTGAGCCAAAGTAGTGGTCCCAGATTGGTAAAATTGGGGAAAAAAGTCAAAGTAGTTTGGAAAGAATGTTGTTGGTATATATTTAAAATTATAGCAGACCTTGAGAATTTGACTACAGTGCTGGTGTTTTTGTGTGGCCGGCTCTTGTTTTGTCTGTTTTAGTTTAGTCTGTACTTTGTCTTTGCCTGTTTGTATTGTTTGTTTATTCATTTGTTAACAGGTCTGTGGGATCACTGAAGTCCAAACATGCCAGTGAAGGGCTGTCCCCAGTGAAAAACGAACCTTGCCCTTTGGAGGAGGGTGGTCTGGGTCTGTTTGCTTTTTTTGAAAACACAAGCACCATGGTAAATATGTTCAAATCAAAAGTAAGATAGAGGATACCCTGGTCCCAACCAGGTCACCGGCTGATATTGATTGAGAACTGAAATGTACTACTTGTTAGATATGGGAGTTTAAAGAGAGTTTAAGGTTACTGTGGATTATATCTGCCATAAATGCTGCTGGCTGCGAATCTTATTAGATCGAATGGATCGGTTGGAGAGACAGTTAGAAGCAATGAGGAATATGCAACAGCAACAGTATGCGATGGATGGCAGTTATAGGACGGGGGAAAGTCTCAGATACAGTCACATAGATGGGTTAACTCCAGGAAAGGTAAGAGCGGTAGGCATCTAGTGCCGGAGTCTTTTGTGGATATATCCATTTCAAACAGGTATGCTGTTTTGGAAAATGTAGGGGATGATGGATTCTCAGGAGAACGTAGCACGAACAGCCAAGTTTCTGGTATTGAGACTGGCTCTAATGCAACGAGGGGTACATCAGGTTCCAAGAGACCAATTGTGTTAGGGGATTCTCTAGTTCGAGGTACAGACAGATGTTTCGGTGGCCAGCAGCGAAAAAGCAGAATGGTGTGTTGCTTCCCTGGTGCCAGGATCAAGGATGTCTCAGAGAGGGTGCAGAATGTTCTCACGGGGGGAGAGGGGTCAGCAGGAGGTCATTGTCCACATTGGAACCAATGATATAGGAAGGAAAAAGGTTGCGATTCTGAAGGGATATTACAGAGAGTTAGGCAGAAATTTAAAAAGGAGGTCCTCAAG
>NC_057751.1:18970702-18974199 GCF_004010195.1 Chiloscyllium plagiosum | reverse complement strand
GATATTCCTGGAAATACATCCAGGGAAGGTATATGGGTGGAATTGAGAAATAAGAAAGGGATGATCACCTTATTGGGATTGTATTATAGACCCCCCAATAGTCAGAGGGAAATTGAGAAACAAACTTGTAAGGAGATCTCAGCTATCTGTAAGAATAATAGGGTGGTTATGGTAGGGGATTTTAACTTTCCAAACATCGACTGGGACTGCCATAGTGTTAAGGGTTTAAATGGAGAGGAATTTGTTAAGTGTGTACAAGAAAATTTTCTGATTCAATATGTGGATGAGAAGGTGCAAAACTTGACCTACTCTTGGGAAATAAGGCAGGGCAGGTGATTGAGGTGTCAGTGGGGGAGCACTTTGAGGCCTACGACCATAATTCTATTAGACTTAAATAGTGATGGAAAAGGGTCTAAAAGTTGAAGTTCTAAATTGGGGAAAGACCAACTTTGACGTTTTAGGCAAGAACGTTCGAAAACTGATTGGAGGCAGACGTTCGCAGGTAAAGGGCCGGCTGGAAAATGGGAAGCCTTCAGTAATGAGATAATGAGAATCCAGAAAAAGTATATTCCTGTCAGGGTGAATGGAAAGGCTGGTAGGTATAGGGAATGCTGGATGAGTAAAGAAATTGAGGGTTTGGTTAAGAAAAAGAAGGAAGCATATGTCAGGTATAGACAGGATAGATTGATGGAATCCTCAGAAGAGTATAAAGGCAGTAGGAGTATACTTAAGAGGAAAATCAGGAGGGCAAAAAGGGGACATGAGATAGCTTTGGCAAATAGAATTAAGGAGAATCCAAAGGGTTTTTACAAATACATTAAGGACAAAAGGGTAACTAGGGAGAGAATAGGGCCCCTCAAAGATCAGAAAGGCAGCCTCTGTGTGGAACCACAGGAGATGGGGGAGATACTAAATGAGTATTTTGCATCAGTATTTACTGTGGAAAAGGGTATGGAAGATATAGACTGTAGGGAAATAGATGGTGACATCTTGCAAAATGTCCATATTACAGAGGAGGAAGTGCTGGATGTCTTGAAACGCATAAAAGTGGATAAATCACCAGGAGCTGATCAGGTGAACCGAGAACTCTGTGGGACTCGAGAGAAGTGATTGCAGGGCCTCTTGCTGAGATATTTGTATCATCGATAGTCACAGGTGAGGTGCCGGAAGACTGAGGGTTGGCTAACATGGTGCCACTGTTTAAGAAGGGTGTAAGGACATGCCAGGCAACTATAAACCAGTGAGCCTGATGGTCAGTGGTGCAATCCTGAGGGACAGGATGTACATGTATTTTGAAAGGTAAGGACTGATTAGGGAATAGTCAACATGGTTTTGTGTGTGGGAAATCATGTCTGACAAACTTGAGGAAGTTTGTTGATTAAGTTTTTTGAGGAAGTAACAAAGAGGATTGATGAGGGCAGAGCGGTAGATGTGATCTATATGGACTTCAGTAAGGCGTTCGACAAGGTTCCCCATGGGAGACTGATTAGCAAGGTTAGATCTCACGGAATGCAGGGAGAACTAGCCATTTGGATACAGAACTGGCTCAAAGGTAGAAGACAGAGGGTGGTGGTAGAGGGTTGTTTTTCAGGCTGGAAGCCTGTGACCACTGGAGTGCCACAAGGATCGATGCTGGGTCCTCTACTTTTTTTCATTTGCATAAATGATTTGGATGCGAGCAAAGTTTGCAGGTGACACCAAAAGGAGTGAACAAAGAGACCTTGGAGTGCAGCTTCATAGCTCCTTGAAAGTGGAGTCGCAGGTAGATAAAATAGTGAAGAAGGCGTTTGATATGCTTTCGTTTATTGGTCAGAGTATTGAGTACAGGAGTTGGGAGGTCATGTTGCAGCTGTACAGGACATTGGTTAGGCCACTGTTGCGATATTGCGTGCAATTTTGGTCTCCTTCCTGTTGGAAAGATGTTGTGAAACTTGAAAGGATTCAGAAATGATTTACAAGGATGTTGCCAGGGTTGGAGGGTTTGAGCTATAGGGAAGACTGAACAGGCTGGGGCTGTTTTCCCTGGAGCATCGGAGGCTGAGGGGTGACCTTGTAGAAATTTCCAAAATTATGAGGGGCATGGGTAGAGTAAAAGGCAAAGTCTTTTCCCTGGGGTCGGGGAGTCTAGAACTAGAGGGCATAGGTTTAGGGTGAGAGGAGAAAGATATAAAAGAGACCTAAGCGGCAACATTTTCACACCGAGGGTGGTACGAGTGTGGAATGAGCTGCCAGTGGAAGTGGTGGAGGCTGGTACAATTGTAACTTTTAAGAGGCATTTGGATGGGTATATGAATAGGAAGGGTTTGGAGGGATGTGGGGTGGGTGCTGGCAGGTGGGACTAGATTGGTTTGGGATATCTGGTTGGCATGGATGGGTTGGACAGAAGGGTCTGTTTCCATGCTGTACATCTCTATGCCTCTAAATGAAATATGAGAGAGTGGAAAGCTAGCCAGGGACATAAAACATGACAGAGCAGTACAGGCCCTTTGGCCCTCTGTTTCCACAGGTCAGCACAACCATCTGAAGCCATCTAACCTACACTATTCCATTCTCACCCATATGCTTACCCAATGCCAATCTAAGTGCCCTTAAAGTGTGCGAGTCTACTACTGTTGCAGGCAGTGCATTCCATGCTCTGACTACTCTGAGTAAAGAAACTACCTCTGACATCTGTCCTGTATCTATCATCCCTCAATTTAAAACTATGTCCTCTCATGCTAGCCATCTCCATCAGAGGAAAAAGCCTCTCACCCTACAACCTATCTAAACCTCTGATTGTCTTATGCCTCAATTAGGTTGCCTGTCAACCTTCTTCATCTAACAAAAACAGCCTCTGGTCCCTCATAAGACCTTCCCTCTATACCAGGCAACATCTTCTGAACCGGTTCCATAGCTTCCTATAATGTGGTGACCAGAACTGTACGCAATACTTCAAACGTGGCCACACCAGAGCTTTGTGCAGCCGCAGCAGGATCGCATGGTTTCTAAACTATCTATTCAATTGCCCAATGTTATTTTCTAAATGGCTAGGACAAATCTGTCTCAGTATGTCCAGACTTTAATGAATTTGGCATACGGAACAGATTTGGGCAACTATCGAAGACTCCACTGTATTTCTCCTGGGTCATGGATAAATGCAGAGTCACAAACAATTTGCCTTGTTTTTTTTTCCTTTTTTCAGAGTCAGTCCTTAACTGAGGTGATTCTAATCTCTTGGTGACTAGTCTTTATTTAATTTCCACCACCAGGAAGTACATTTGCCTTGTAATTATAGAAGTACAAGTGGGACGGTTGAGAGGTTTTGCTCAGTTGGTTAAGCAGCTATGCCAAAGTTTGAGGCTCCACTCCCGAAGTTTGACTATTTTGGAACGTGAATGCCTCATTACCCTTACGAGCAAGGAACACACAAAAGTTAAAACAAAACTGGGATAAGAACAAAGTTGGAAAGGGAGGGAGAAAAAACATTTTCTATAAATTATATTGACTAAAATAAGTGA
>NC_057751.1:18966907-18970202 GCF_004010195.1 Chiloscyllium plagiosum | reverse complement strand
TCCACCAGCTCCTCAGCAATGCATTCATCTGTTCTATCCTCCTATTCCTACCCTCACTAGCTCGCAGCACCAGGAGTAATCCAGATATTACTACTCTTGAAGATCTTTTTAAATTTCTGCCTAACTCTCTATATTCTCCCTTCAGAATCTCATTGCTATGTCATTGGTTCCAATGTGTACAATAATCTCCTGCTGGTCTCTCTTCCCCCTTGAACATTTTGCACCTTCTCTGAGACTTTATTGATCCTGACACCAGGGAAGCAATGCACCATTCTGATTTTTCACTGCTGACCACAGAAACGTCTATCTATACCTCGGTGTAGAAAGTCCCCTAACACAATTGATCTCTTGGAACCCGACGTACCCCTCATTGCACATGTAGGGAGATCACAGATAAGAGTCACAGGGTTATCTAAGGTAACAGGGGATTTTAACTTTCCAAAGATAGGCTGGGACTGTCATCATGTTACAATTCAATGGGGAGGACTTCAAGAGTATTCAAGAATGTTTTCTCAATGCGTATATTTCCTGCCCATCTGAACAGCTCATCTACTGTTTCCTTTGCTCTCGATGTGGTCTCCTTTACATCAGGGAAGCAGGCTCCAATTTGCAGAATGTTTGAGAGAACATCTCTGGGACTCGCGCACCAAACACCCCACCGCCTGTGACTGACAACTCCAATTCCCCCTCCATCTCCCCCAAGGACATGTCGGTTTTTATTCCACATAGCAAATGGTGCCTCTGGAAAGTGAACTGAAAATGCTGCAGGTCCACATGCAGTCAGAAAGATTGCTTTTCATCTGTCTCAATGTCATTTGCCTGGAAAAATCACATTCTTTCCAAGTACTGGGTCCAGTCTTTGACAGCAAGATCAAATGTGTGAACCTTCCCAAATAGAGGCATAATGCCAGAAATTTTTACCCCAACTCCAAGATGACAGATGCGTGCCAATGTTCTTCAGGTACGTCTGTTTTTTTCCCCTTTGGTACAGAGGCCAGGTCCCATCACTAAGTTAACCTTTATTTACTCATACACAGGAGTTGGTCCGCAAATAAGGAGGTTATAACCTCTTCGTTCTATTGGTCAGCCAAGGCTTTCCTGCTTGGGGTTGTTAACCTGGGCCAATCAAAATCCAAATGACTGTGTCATTTAGGTGTGGCAACTACTGGGGCAGTGGTTAAGGAAGTGAAATGCTTTTTGGCTGTCTTCTATCCACTGAACTGTTTTGTACATCAATAAGTCAGTGAGTGCAGCAACCACGCTGCTAAAATTGGGTATGAACTTCACATAAACATCATACATGAAGAGAACAATACAATGTTTCCTATTATCAATCCCCAATAACCGATGTTTTTCACATCCCGTGGGGCCATCTGTTCGTGTGCAATAACATGGTCTAGGAACATGGATTAGGCTTTTGTGAACTCACTGTTCGCCAAGCCTGCCTTCCAAAGTTGATCAAACAATTCTGAAAAATGCTGTAAGTGTTCCTTTCACATGTGACTCAAAGTCACCAGGTCATTGATGTACACCACACAATTGGGTAATCTACAAATAATTTTATTTGTTAGTCTTTGGAATGTGGCTGGCGCAGTGAGAGTCTTTTTTGGCAGTAATTCGCATAGCCTCACAATATATAACTCACTCTGAGATATTGTAAATGTGGAAGTGGTTTTTGTAGCCTGAAGGTCATTTTAGAATTTTAAACCTAGCTAAGAGAAATCTACAACTAACGTTTTGACAATTATGTCACTGACTGACCTGACGTTGCATAGAAAGAAAGTGTCATTGAAATTAACAATAATTATCTCCATTATGTATCCCTGCAACAAAGTATTGGGAAGCTGTCTGTATGCATTGCAAGTTATTTAACCATTATAAACACCTATCCAGTTTTTACTTCGAGGATAAAGAGGGCTTACTAAAGAATTAGGGTCCATTCCTGATTAGCCCCTGTTGTGTTTCCTCATTTTACAGTGCCTTTGTTGATTTAAAAGTTTCACTATGATGCCAAAGTATTTTCTGTATAATTAACAAAACATATTTTATCTATGGAATGCCGTTAAATCAGTAATGAAAATACGTGTTCACACACACAACTTAAACAGTGACTCTTTGAGATACATTTTGGCAAGGCTTCCAGTCTATCCAAGTAGGCCATCTAGTGGCTATTTTATCTTATTATGTCCATTCTTGGAAAGTTATAAAGACTATGTAAAGACTTAAAATTTAGTGTATTGCAACTATTTGCTCTCAAATGCTTCTGTGATATATCATGAGTAAAGTTGGTCAATACTGAAGGTCTGTTTCTGAAGTTTTCATCAACAGATTTGGCATAGTTTTGGCAGGATCCCTTGTTTACGGGACTTCATACAAACTTCATTTTCTAAAATTATATGATCTGTTTTTAAAATTATAGAATTGGGTTTGATTTATTACATGGTTTTTTTGAACCGGCTGTCTGCATGATCTAAACTGAGCCGAAGTAATGGTCCCAGATTGGTAAAATTGGGGAAAAAAGTCAAAGTAGTTTGGAAAGAATGTTGTTGGTATATATTTAAAATTATAGCAGACCTTGAGAATTTGACTACAGTGCTGGTGTTTTTGTGTGGCCGGCTCTTGTTTTGTCCGTTTTACTTTAGTCTGTACTTTGTCTTTGCCTGTTTGTATTGTTTGTTTATTCATTTGTTAACAGGTCTGTGGGATCACTGAAGTCCAAACATGCCAGTGAAGGGCTGTCCCCAGGGAAAAGCGAACCTTGCCCTGCTGAGGAGGGTGGTCTGGGTCTGTTTGCTTCTTTTGAAAACACAAGCACCACGGTAAAAATGTTCAAATCAAAAGTAAGATAGAGGATACCCTGGTCCCAACCAGGTCACCGGCTGATATTGATTGAGAACTGAAATGTACTTCTTGTTAGATGTGGGAGTTTAAAGAGTGTTTAAGGTTACTGTGGATTATATCTGCCATAAATGCTGCTGGCTGCGAATCGTATCAGATCGAATGGATCGGTTGGAGAGACAGTTAGAAGCAATGAGGAATATGCAACAGCAACAGTATGCGATGGATGGCAGTTATAGGAAGGGGGAAAGTCTCAGATACATTCACATAGATGGGTTACCTCCAGGAAATGTAAGAGAGGTAGGCACCTAGTGCCGGAGTCTTTTGTGGATATATCCATTTCAAACAAGTATGCTGTTTTGGAAAATGTCGGGGGTGATGGATTCTCAGGGGAACGTAGCACGAACAGCCAAGTTTCTGGTATTGAGACTGGCTCTAATGCAACGAGGGGTACATC
>NC_057751.1:18961342-18965710 GCF_004010195.1 Chiloscyllium plagiosum | reverse complement strand
GAACTGAGAAATAAGAAAGGGATGATCACCTTGTTGGGATTGTATTATAGACCCCCCCAATAGTCAGAGGGAAATTGAGAAACAAACTTGTAAGGAGATCTCAGCTATCTGTAAGAATAATAGGGTGGTTATGGTAGGGGATTTTAACTTTCCAAACATCGACTGGGACTGCCATAGTATTAAAGGGTTTAGATGGAGAGGAATTTAAGTGTGTACAAGACAATTTTCTGATTCAGTATGTGGATGAACCTACTACAGAAGGTGCAAACTTGACTTACTCTTGGGAAATAAGGCAGGGCAGGTGACTGAGGTGTAAGTGGGGGAGCACTTTGGGACCAGCGACCATAATTCTATTAGATTTAAAATAGTGATGGAAAAAGGTCTAAAAGTTAAGTTCTAAATTGGGGAAAGACCAACTTTGACGCTTTAGGCAAGAACTTTCGAAAGTTGATTGGGGGCAGATGTTCGCAGGTAAAGGCCGGCTGAAAAATGGGAAGCCTTCAGAAATGAGATAACGAGAATCCAGTGAGAGTAGATTCCTGTTAGGGTAAATGGAAAGGTTGGTAGGTATAGGGAATGCTGGATGAGTAAAGAAATTGAAGGTTTGGTTAAGAAAAGGAAGGAAGCATATGTCAGGTATAGACAGGATAGATCGATGGAATCTTCAGAAGAGTATAAAGGCAGTAGGAGTATACCTTTCTGTCCATGTTCCTATTCAAATGCATTTTAAACCTTGTAACTTTTCATCCACGCTCTGTGCAAACCTTTGCCCCTCATGTCCTTTTTTTCTAAAATCTCTCTCCTCTCACGTTAATAATGGGTCCCCTCGTCTTGAAATTCCCATTCTATGGAAAAGACAACTAAAATTAACTCTATGCACATCTCTCATTATTTTATAATTGTCTATCAGATTGGCTCTCCACCTCCTATGCTCTAGTGAAAACGTCCAAGCCGATGCAGCCTTCCTTTATATTTCAAACATTCCATACCTAGCAACATCGTGGTAAATCTCTTTTGAACCCTCTCCAGCCTAACGATATCCTTCCTGTAACTGGGCAACCAGACAGGACACAGCTTTCCAGAACAGCCCCTACACCCACCCCCAAAGCTCATGCATAAGCTCACATCAATTCTCAACTCCTGTACTCATAGGGCTGATTAATGAAGGCAATGTGCCAAACGCCTTTTTAAAAACCCTGTGTGCATGTGACAGAAACGTCAAAGAATTATGTCCTGCGCCCCAGATCCCTCTGTTTTACTACACTATTGAAGACCCAAACATCAATTCAATCAGCGCTACCACTTCTTGTTGCACCAAAATGGAATATGTCACATTTAACCAGATTGATTTGATCTGGCATTTTCCGCCCATTGACCGATATGATCAAGGTTTCTTTGTAATTTTAGAAAATGTTCCACAGTCTCTACTACGCCACCAATTGCATCTGAAAACTTACTGACCATGCGTTTTATATACTCATCCAAATCATTTATATAATTGACAAACAAGACAGGATCCAGACCTAATTGCTGCAGCACACTGCTGTTGCCAGGCCTATTGTCAGAAAATTAACCTTCCACTACCACTGTGTCTCCTGCCATTAGCCTAATTATGTATCTAATTGGCAAGCTTATCCTGAATTAGATGCGGACTAATTTTGCGAACTAATCTACCAAGCAGAACCTTTTAGAAGGCTTTACTAAAGTACAAATAAACAAGGTCTACGCTCAGCTTTCATTAACCTATTCAGTAAATTCCTTAACAAAACTCAATCACATTTGTGAGGCACAGCTTGCGTCACACAAAATCATGTTGACGAGCCATAATCAATTTTTGTCTATCCTAATCAACAATTTGCCCAAATTCGAGTGAAGTTCACAAGTCATTACATCCCCGGTTTCTCACAAAGGTACAACCTTCGCCCCCCTCCAGTCACCAGGCACCACACTTACTTACAGTTAACGCACAAGTTTCTCCAAGGGGTCTCGCAATTTCCTCCCTTACTTCCTGCAACTTCCTCCAATACATTAGATTCGGACATTTATCAGCCTTTAACGAGATTCAGTGAAAAGTATTGTGTTGCGTGCTAACCAGACTAATCAGTATGTCAATAGCCCGTAGAGGGAAGGGCAATATTGGACCTGGTACTGGGGAACGAGCCAGGACTGGAGGTAGAAGTTGCGGTGGGGGATTTATTTGGAAACAGTGACCACAATTCTGTAAGTTTTAGAATACCCATAGATAAAGAAGAGTGTTCCGAAGGGAAAAGTACTAAACTGGGCCAAGGGCAATTATATAAAAATAGGCAGGAGCTCGGAAATTTGGATTGGAAACAGCTGTTTGAAGGGAAGTCGACATTTGAGATGTGTGTGTATGGGGAGGGGAGCTTTCAAAGATAGGTTAAAGGTAGTGCAGGACAGGCATGTCCCGTTGAAGGCAAAGGACTGGATGGGCAAGATTCATGAACTGTGGATGACAGGCGAAATTGTACGACTAGCCATGAGGAAAAGGGAAGCATACATAAGGTCTAGGGAGCTAAGAACAGAACGGGCCCTGAAGGAATACCGAAAGAATAGGACAAGCCTTAAACGAGGAATCAAGCATGCTAAAACGGGTCATCAAATAGCTTTAGCGAGCAGAATTAATGAGAATCCCAAAGCATTTTATTCTTATATAAGAAGCAAGTGGGTAACTTGCGAAAGGATTGGTCCACTAAAGGATAATGAAGGAAAGCTGTGTGTCGAACCTGAGCGAAAGGGTGTGATTCTGAATGATTACTTTGCATCAGTGTTCACTGAGGAGAAGAACATGAATATTGAGATTAGAGATAAAAGTTTGATTAGTCTGGATCACATTGACATAAGTAGGGAAGATGTGTTGGGTAGGCGAGAGGTTATTAAGGTGGAGAAATTTCCAGGACTGGATGGGATCTATCTCAGGTTGCTAAGGGAGGCGAGAGAGGAAATAGCTGGGGCCCTGACAGATATCATTGTAGCATCCTTAAATACAGGTGAGGTGCTGGAGGACTGGAGGGTTGCTCACGTTATCCCCCTGTACAAGTGGTCGCAAAGTTTCTGGAGAAGGAACTGAAAGATAGGATCTATTTATATTTAGAAAATAATGGGCTGATCAGTGATAGGCAACATGGTTTTCTGCGGGGGGAGTCCTGCCGTACCAACCTGATAGAGTTCTTCAAGGAAGTTACCAAGTTGATAGATGAAGGAAGGGCTGTTGATGTCATATCCATGGTATTTAGAAAATAATGGGCTTATCAGTGATAGGCAACATGGTTTTCTGCGGGGGGAGGTCCTGCCGTACCAACCTGATAGAGTTCTTCAAGGAAGTTACCAAGTTGATAGATGAAGGAAGGGCTGTTGATGTCATATCCATGGACCTTAGTAAGGCGTTTGATAAAGTTCCCCATGGTAGACTAATGGAGAAAATGAAGTCGCATGGTGTGCAGTGTGTTCTAGCTAGGTAGATTAATAACTGGTTGAGCAACAGGAGACAGAGAGTAGTAGGGAGTTGAAGGGAGTTTCTCGAAATGGAGAAAGGTGACCAGTGGTGTTCCAGAGGGGTCAATGTTGGGGCCACTGTTGTTTGTAAAATACACAAATGATGTGGAAGAGGGCACTGTTGGTATGATCAGCAAGTTTGCAGATGACATGAAAATTGGTGGAGTAGCAGAAAGCATAAGGGACTGTCAGAGAATACAGGAGGATGTAGATAGACTGGAGAGTTGGGCAGAAAAGTTTTTGTTTTCAATCCAGACAAATGTGAGGTGATGCATTTAGGCAAGTCTAATTCTAGAGTGAATTATACAATGAATGGAAGAGCCTTGGGAAAAGTTGATGGGCATGAGATCTGGGAGTGCAGGTCCATTGTACCCTGAAGGTTGCTGCACAGGTGGATAGAGTGGTCAGGAAGGCATATGGTATGCTTGCCTTCATTGGACGGCGTATTGAGTATAAGATCTGGTAAGTCATGTAAAATTGTGCAAGACATTGGTTCAGCCGCATTTAGAATACTGTGTACAATTCTAGTAGCCACATTATCAAAAGGATATGGATCTTTGGAGAGAGTGCAGAGAAAGTTTATGAGGATGTTCTGGATCAGTGGTGCTGGAAGAGCACAGCAATTCAGGCAGCATCGAGGAGCTTCAGCAAAATCGACGTTTCGGGCAAAAGCCCTTCATCAGGAATAAAGGCAGAGAGCCTGAAGCGTGGAGAGATAAGCTAGGGGAGGGTAGGGGTGGGGAGAGAGTAGCATAGAGTACAATGGGTGAGTGGGGGAGGAGATGAAGGTGATAGGTCAGGGAGGAGAGGGTGGAGTGGATAGGTGGAAAAGGAGCTAGGCAGGTCGGACAA
>NC_057751.1:18899623-18960572 GCF_004010195.1 Chiloscyllium plagiosum | reverse complement strand
GGCTCTCTGCCTTTATTCCTGATGAAGGGCTTTTGCCCAAAACGTCGATTTTGCTGAAGCTCCTCGATGCTGCCTGAATTGCTGTGCTCTTCCAGCACCATTGATCCAGAATCTGGTTTCCAGCATCTGCAGTCATTGTTTTTACCTTTATGAGGATATTATCTGGTATGGAACGTGCTAGCTATAAAGAGAGGTTGAGTAGGTTAGGTTTATTTTCATTAGAAAATAAAGAGATTAAGGGGGTCCCTGATTGAGGTTTACAAAATGGTGAAGGGCATAGACAGGCTGGATGGAGAGAAGTTTTTTTTCCCAGAGTGAAGGATTCAATAAGGAGAGCTCACTCTTTCAACGTGTGAGGTGCAAAGTTTATGGGAGATTTATGCTGTAAGTACTTCACACAGAGGGTGGTGGCCGCTTCGAACGCGTTACCAGCAGAGGTGGTAGAGGAAGGCATGGTATATCAATTTAAGATGCGTCTGGATAGATGCATGAGTAGGTGGGGAGCAGTGGGGTACAGATGCTTAGGAATTGGGCGACAGGTTTAGACAGTTGATTTGGATCGGCACAGGCTTGGAGGGCCGAAGGGCCTGTTCCCGTTTTGTAAATTTTCTTTGTTCTTTGTTCTTTATAACGTATATAATGCATTATGGTAATAGAAGAGAATGCAGAATATTACATAATAACCACTGAGAAAATGCAGAGAAGTATCATCTAATGCATAGGAATATTCCATCCATGTGTCACATATCAGCAGGGGAGAAGCTGCTCTTAAATCTTTTGGCAGGTCTTATAAACTGTTGTATCCTTTGCCTGGTTGTATATGTTTGCTAGACAGCTGCGTTGGCACGTATGGTGATGCCAAAAATGCGGGTTTTATTCCTGGACCTGCTGAAAATCCTTAGAAGGACGCCAGCTATCAATTTCCTGAATCAGCTGAGTTATCGTGACCCTTGGATTAAACCTACAGTGTTCGGTCAAAAAGTAACCCTATAGTCTGATAGGACTGCGATGACTCTATGTTGTGACTCTCGGTTATGCTTGTATTGACTAATGCCCATTTTGTTTTGGTTGTCTGATGTATTATGCACTTCTTACCAATTCCAGTAATGTGACCTCTGAATCCATGATGTTCTTGCATCACATCCAATCATGTCAAACTTTTATTTTGAATGACACCCATCAATGAGCTGCAGAAATAATTGGGAATGCTCGAGCAGCATTTTTTTTTAGGAATTACATGCAATCCACTAAAATCTTTTTAACCAGTTCATACAAAATTGACAGAGGAGTCAAAGAACTAGATTTAATTGATAATTGTTTCTGATGATTTGTTTGACATCTTTGACATAAACAAAACGCTTATCTCTCTAGGACTATGCTTTTAAATTCCGAATAATCATATTGCTTCTGATAGCCTCCCCATGCCGTCAAAAGCCTCCCCATGCCTTTTTATTTTGATTACACAGAAACACACTTAAATAAAAGATAAAAACACCTCATAATTAATCCTCAATGCAAAACAAAAGCATCAGGGATGGTTAGATTAGCATTATTCTTATGTTTTTTTTCATGATTCTAAGCTTGATCTGAGTGATCTGAGTGATGAGTAGAATACAACAAGCATTTGAAGTATTGCAATGAGCAGAAGACGAATAGTGGTCAATATGCAACATTGTATCGATTGGCGACATGTAGAAATTTCCATACAGTAACAGTAATTATAAGAAAAAAAAATCAACTTCATATTCAAAATGAGGCATTTTTCCAGAAATGGTTTTCATTGCTGTAATATTTATTGTAAACTGCAAGCTGATCAACGACAAAAAGTTGATGACGAGAAGTTCACTTTTGTGCTTACACAAATACTAGTTATATTAATAAGGCATGTTCTAGGTCAATAACTGTTGTGCATTCATCCCCTGGCAACTTACGTTCCAATGTTAATGCTGAAGTTGATCATGTTACCTAATTAATTCCTGAATGTGATGTGTACTACATTGAACAGAACAGGACTTCTACAATCAGGAAATAATGAGGAAAGCAATAACGATGTGACACAGTGAAACACCAAACATATGTGCACGAAAAGGTAATCGTTTCTTAAATCTCAAAAAGAAGGCTTTTCAAAGATCAAGTGGCTCTGCACCTAAAATTTGCCTTTTTTTTCAAACTTTTATTATGTCAATGCTTTTTCAATTCATTTCAGATGAAATCTGAAAGGAGCTTTTAACAGATTTTTCAGCTCTTCTCTGAATTTATTCTGAGTCGCTGCATAAGTACATGGGTTTAGAAAACAACTCAACAACCTCAGAAAATCTGCAGTTTCAGTGGTGATATATTTAGGGTCTGTAAGGTCACCTTGGTAATAAATGGTACTTGTCATTCTAGTAATCGTAAAACTGACGACAAATGTCAACCAAAGCACTATAAAACTGATGGATATGGAGAATAGTGAGATTATGGCCTTCCTTCGGCTCTCCATCTCTGAATCGCTGTGATTTTCACTCCTGCGATTTTTAAGTTCCGTCCGGGTACGATTTGACGCTATAATACGCTGGACAGTTAAAGAATTAAACAAGACAATATTTGTGAAAGGAAGCCAAACTACCCAGGCACTATGGAACCAGACAAAAGCTGTACCTATAGTTGAATAAAAAAAAGCCTCACTTGATCGGCAACCCACGGCACATTGTTGATAATATGCTGAGGCTCATATGCAAACAACACAGGGATATTTTTCAGCACAATGCCAATCGAGATGCTGGTTACAACAACAGTTGCAGTTCTTTGCGTGCAAAATTTTGTTTTAAATTTTTGGCAGCAGATGACTACATATCGATCAAAGGTGAAGAAGACGATACTACAAACTGACAAATAAGAGCAAAAATAATCATGTATGTAATGACGGTGCAAATAGGCGTGTAGGACAGGAATAGAAGTGGAACGTGGTAACTCAAAATGTAATACAATATTACATAGCTGCTTAGGACAAGAAGATCAGCTATTACCATGGTCACCATATGCAAAGTGATACACCTGGAGAGGCCACAGGTTCCTCGCAAGAGAATTGCAAATGACATCAAGCTTGCTGTAAGATAAAAAGAGAGTGTGCAAGGCAATGTATTAAAATTCCTGTATCTGACTGAAATATGTGTGACAATATCACAAATGAATCGATATTATGTGATTGGCAATGTAGCATAGCCATCCATACATTTTGCTGTTCTGCTCAGTCTTCACTGAATTACAAGGCAGTCTGAAATTTCTCATGCATTGTTGAAATGAACTCTGAGTTACATACTTAGTAAATCAGAGAGATGTTCAGATGAAGGAAAATCGAAACTTTGAAATAACAGTAGTTTGTGAGTTTCTTTCGGACTTATCCATTATGAAGCATTGACTAACATCTTGGACACATTGTATATGATAAGAGATTTGACTTGAGGATTAAACATGTAAAACATCGAAGAACAGGAAACAGTTCACACGGACTCACCAGGAAGGGCAACAGCTGCAAGAATTGGGTCGTAAATCTCCTACACCACTATAATACTTGGTTTTCCAATTTAATTTTTTTCTGACAAAGTATGAGTTCTATAATTTCTGTAATACTCTGACAGGTGCACTCAAGAACAGTAAAAAAATCTTTAAAAATTACACAGGCGTGTAATCTCCAGGGAAGAACATTGTTTTTTTTAGGAGCGCTCATCAAAGCAATGTGTTGATGGTAGTTGTTTTAGAACATAGAGAACATTGAACAATACAGCGCAGTACAGGCCCTTTGGCCCTCGATTTTGCGCCGATCCAAGCCCACCTAACCTACACTAGCCCACTATCCTCCATATGCCTATCCAATGCCCGTTTAAATGCCCATAAAGAGGGGGAGTCCACCAATGCTACTGGCAGGGCATTCCATGAACTCACGATTCGCTGCGTAAAGAATCTACCCCTAACATCTGTCTTATACCTACCACCCCTTAATTTAAAGCTATGCCCCCTCGTAATAGCTGACTCCATACGTGGAAAAAGGTTCTCACGGTCAACCCTATCTAAACCCCTAATCATCTTGTACACCTCCATCAAGTCACCCCTAAACCTTCTTTGCTCCAATGAAAACAGCCCCAAGTGCCTCAACCTTTCCTCATACGATCTTCCTACCATACCAGGCAACATCCTGGTAAACCTCTGCACCCGTTCCAGTGCCTCCACATACCTTCTTATAGTATGGCGATCAAAACTGCACACAATACTCCAGATGCGGCCGCACCAGGATGTTGCTCAGACACATACGGTAATTAAATGCAAAATGAAGCAAGTAACAAGAAAATGGGACACCGCCTTATTTTATATCCCTTGTAATGGGAGTTCTTTTCAAGGAGAATCAGACGCGAATATCTGAAAATGTCCCACAATTCAGAAATAATCTAAATGAAAATCCGTGCTCCATTTCAAAACTTATGTTTTTGTTATTCAAATCCAGTTAATTAAACTAAAGTTAGGCCTATGTAAGTTTACCTTTTTTCGTCATACTTTTAGCATCTTTTGATCATTTTTGAAAGGTTTACTTATTACTAAACCTCAGGAACAGTCTTTTTGTAAATCCCCAACTTTACAAATGTCAACAACGAGTCGGGTTTCATGACCGAATAATATAAGACACCATTAGATTTGTTCTTAAAATCACTGCCGGCATAACATCTTCTCATAAATATTCCTTTGAGTTTAGCAGTAGCAAGTTAACTCGATTGTTTGATTGGGAGCCTTGCAATGTTGGATGTGATTGACGAACATCTGAGGATTCGTTTATGTTCAGCAGTCTCACATGTTTTAACAATTATTTTTTGTTTCCTATCTCTATTTTTTTCCTTGTAGATCAATGATGAAAGTTAATACAAATGCAATTGTAATAATATTAGGGCATTTTGAAATAATCCTGATTAGTGGATCCATTGCAGAATTCTTTAAAATCTTTTCTGAGGAAGAATAATTCCCAGCTTTGTGAAACCACAAAATCATCCTGACAATGCGAAAGGGGTCCAGTCATCCCAGGATTCAAAGGCTCACTGGGAAAGTTTAGTTAATATCGCAATCCTGCCTCTTCACTATAACCGTGGTAATTGTTTCTATTTAAATAATCATCTGATGCCCAGTTCAATCCTTCAGTTGAATTTCTCGCCATCACGCTTCTATGTACAACATGTAAATTCCAAATGACTCGCCCGTTAAAACATGCTTTCCTATGTTGCATTTGCTTTTTTTTTCAAACCCTGTCGAACACGTTTATTCTTCCAATTGGGACAGATCACCCTATATGATGGGTCTGGGTCCCTCATGATGTCTTAAATGTCTGTAAGCCTTCATTCTGGCCCTCTCCTCTGCCTGAAAACAATTCCTAATTTCCGTCTTGAATAACTTGATGCTGTGAGACAGCACAGATGAATGCCAGATCAATCATAAATACAGAGCTACATTTTGAATTTGGTCCAGGTCTCGCAAATGCAGGGCAGCACAGTCGTTCAGCGGTTAGCGCTGCTGCCACACAGCGCCAGGGACCCGGGTTCAATTCCCGCCTCGGGCAGCTGTCTGTGTGGAGTTTGCACATTCTCCCCGTGTCTGTGTGGATTTGCTCTGGGTGCTCCAGTTTCCTCCCACAATCCAAGGATGGGCAGGTTACGTGAGTTGACCATGCTAAATTGCCTGTAGTGTTAGTTGTAAGGTTTATGTAAGGGAATGGGTCTGGGTGGGTTGCTCTTCAGAGAGTCGGTGTGGACTTGTTGGGCTGAAGGGCCTGTCACCACACTGTAGGGAATCTAAGTATTTCTCAAGTTTCAAATCAAGTAAACAGTACCCGTATTGATACTCAAACTTAAACTATTTAAATTATAAAATACATTGCATTTAGTTAATCTGATGAGGAATCAAATACTGACAGCAAGTGATAAATATCTGTCAACCACCTGAAAAGTGGCATTTAAATTTTTCTTTAAATTGACATTTCCTGGGGTAAGGAGACAAAACGAGTCACGCTTGAAAAGCATGGCAGGTCAGGCAGCATCAGAAGCGCAGAAGTGTTGACTGTTCTTTCTTTTTTTATATAGATATTTTTATTAGAAATTTAACATTTTTACAATTTTACAAAAATAAACAAAACTCTCAAATATAAACATTGATATACAATTAAATCAAATATACAATAGCCAAAATTTAACAAAAGAAAAAAAAAACAAAACTCAACTGTCTACTAATCTAACCTACAACTAACCAGACTGTATATTTAAGTCTCTTACATGCTCGGAATGTGTTAACATCAGATGTAATAAAACCCGTATTCATGCGGGATTCCTCTCCTAAGGGGCCCTGGACCAGCCAGGTTTGTAATCTCAATTAAAAAAAAGCCCTTGTTAGGATAGCCGAAATATCTGTATTTATGCAATTCAAGAAGGGCTGCCATATTTTATAAAATAATTCGGTCTTTCAGTGCACCATATTTGTAAGGAAGTCAAGGAGAATACATTCCATAATTAATCTGTGCCAATTTGAAAGTCCAGGGGGGCCCTCAGCCACCCAGTTCACCAAAATATTTTTCCTTGCACAGAAAGAGAGAATAGAAAATAGTCTCTTCCCGTACATGTCCAGGGAGGGAAAGTTCGAAAAGCCCAAAAGGAGAGATACAGAGTCCACTTTAATTTCCATTCCTAAAATTTCTGTCAGGGTACTTGCTACTTTAGTCCAATATCTACGGTTCTTATGACAGGTCCATAGGCAATGTACAAGAGTGCCCACCTCTATTTTGGGACACATTGGAGATGCTCCTGCCTTAAATTTTGCCAATTGAACCGGTGCTATATGGGCCCTATGAAGTATCTTCAGCTGGATAGCCTGGGTTATGTTACAGATAGTAATTCTTCTAGCGTTTTGCCAAATATCATTCCACGTTTCTATAGAGATTTCTAGCCCCAAATCCTGATCCCATGTTTTAAGCAGATTATCCATATCTCCCGATACTGACTGTTCTTTCATAACCACTTAATCAGCCATACAGCATCCGCAGTCCTCAATTCCTCCTTTTCCCGGGGTAAACCAGTCTACATGATAGGCAGGTTTTCCTATTTCCAGAATAATATGAGTCTAGCCTATTTCATGAAACCACTGTTCAATGGAAAATCTGGCATTAAAGAAAATTTAGTACAGCAGGGAAAGGAGGATTTATTTTGTTTGATCTACCCCTATAATTGGTGAATTTTCTTGTTTCCATTCAAAGCAGGAGTTAAAATGACATTTACTCCAAAATAAATTGTTAATGGAAAGATTCAATACTGGACTACCGTGGCGCCTTGGGCAGGTTGTTGCTACAAAATGCGTAATGGCGTGAAATGCCATTAGAATTCCAGATAGCCATATCTGTGGTTTCATTAGATAAAGAAGTAACTGGGAATTTGATCTACTGAACTGTGTTATGATTTCCTCACAGTATGGAAAATCAGGCATCAGTCTTGCTTTGCACATTCAGTGCCTGGGAGAAGTTTTGCCTTTTTTTCAGATTGGCAATGTCAGGAACGCAAAGATAGATTGTAAGAGAGATATAACAAATTCGACATTTCGCTGAACAAGGACCAAAAATATGCCACCAGGTTATTCGAGTCTGCTACACCATATAACACGATCATGTTCGATCATAATTTAACCCCCAGGCCATGTCCTCGATAATAAATCATCTCTTTGGAGTCTCTGGCTGGAGGAATTGCTGCTGGAGAGAAGACACGCTCTGATTGCGCGATTGGTATAAGCTAAAGGGAGAGTGCCTGTAAAGGGAGAGTAAAGGTCGAACTGGAAAACCGTTTTTGGCAAGCAGCGTTGGATGAGCGAATCAGATTGGTAGGTCAATGGGAGGAGGTTGCTGAGAAGAAGAAACCAACCCAACTCACTAACTTGTTCAAAGGTTGCAGCTCTTTTCTCACCAAACTGTCATAGTGTTGCTCAGAGGGGTTTAGCACATCTGGAGATCGAAGCCTGTGACTCAAATATTCTAAACCCAGCAACATATCTACCCATCTTTCTATCTTTAACCTAACATCTATGCTCCATTTTCAACATTTAGTCCTGTCTGTCAAATTGAAATACTGGCTTGGGGGAAAGGGGGGAATTTTGGCTAATCATTCAGGTTGTTAGTTTGTAGCTTTCTGAATTTTTATCATGACATTCTTCGAATTTTATTTGGTGCTTTTTCATTGGAGTGAATTGTTATTCCTGTTTTTCATAAAATAAACGGTGTCAGAAGTCTTGATAATATGTAGAAATCGGGGAGAGTAAATTTAGACGCAGGTCAAATACAAATAGTTACTGCAATAACATGAAAAAAGTCATTAAGGTACAGATCCACAGTTTTCCTCTTAGCATCTGATCGAGTGGTTAATTTGGTGTCTATGGGATGAATTTCTGCTGTGCTTCCCAAATTACCACAGAAAATCCCATCACTGAAACTCGACCATTTTCCCCAGAAGCTTCACATTCCAATCAATTTTGGCTAGCTCCTTCCTTATGTCCTTATTTTTAATTTCACTCAATTATAAAAGAGTTGCATCTGAGTATAATTTCGCCTTCTCAAACTTCGGGGTAAATTCTATCATATTTTGGCGACTGCTCCGGCGAATTTGTTCATGTTAAGGTACCTACTCAAGACTGCTTCATGATACATCACGGAATCCACAATTGCCTGTTTCTTCGTGTGCTCTGCGAGTAGTTACTGCAAAAAAAAAACGGTGAGCATTCTACGAATTCCTTTTCTTAGGATCCACTGTCAAACCAATTTTCCCTGTCTACCAAATTGAAGTCCCTATGATAAAAATAATAGTGCCACTCTTACATGTTTTTTTTCAGTCTCAGCTACACATATACAGTCTCCTAGCCTTCCAACTGTATATAGAATATGTAACATAGAACATAGAACATCAGCCCTCGATGTAGAGCCGACCTGCGAAACTAAGCTGCTGCCCTTCTGTCCTGCACTATTCCATTATCATCCATACGTTTATCCACTTCTTCGATCAGTGTCCTTTCACACTAACAAGGCAAGCCGACCATCTCTGTCAAATTGGTTGTCCTTTCCATAGAATGCATACCCTAGGAAATTTAGTTCTGAACCCTCATCCTGTTTGAGCAATGTCTCTCTGATACTCACGAAATTATATCTATCAATTTCAATCTTTGCTACAATCTCATTTACCTCGTTTCGTATACTGCATGCATTTAAGTACACCATCCTCAGTCAAGTATTGACCTTTCTTATGATCAAAGAGAAGAGTCAGAGCTAGTACTATGGGGATGTATTTAATTGAGGAAGGGGGAATTATCATGCAATTAAGCTGAAACTGGGGCGCCCAAACTGGGAGCATATGTTCTCAGGGAAACGTACAACAGCAATGTGGAAGTTGCTTGGGAAGCACCTGCTGATAGTGCAGCATAGGCTTGTCCCATTAAGGCAAGGAAGGCATGGTAGAAACCTGTGTGACAACGATGTCAGGCATCTAATCAAGTGAAAGAAGAAACTTACTTAAAATTAAGGGCTTTAGAGGGGTACAATGTAACCCTGAAGGAACTGATAAATGGGCTTACGAGAGCTGGAAGGGGGCATGACAAAGCTTTAGCCGGTAGAATGAATGAAAATCCTAAGGCGTTGTACACTTACCTGAGGAACAAGAGGGTGGCCAGAGTGAGGGTAGGACCATTCAGGGATAGTAGAGGGCAGTTTTGCCTGGAGTCGGAGGAAGTAGGGGAGGTCTTTAATGTATATTTGGCTTCAGTATTCACTATTCTGAGGTACCTCAGAGGACCTCGTGAAACAGACTGATAGGCTTGAACAGGTTGATGTTAAGAAGGAGGATTGGCGAAGAATTTGCAAAACATACGGATAGATAAATTCCCTGGGCCATCGAGGTTATGACAGGAAGTGAGTAAAGCGATCCTGCGACTTTGAAGATGATCTTTGCATCCTGACTGTCCATTGGTGTGCGAACACGTTATTAGAGGGTGGTAAATGTTATTATCTTGTTCAAGAAAGGGAATGGGGAAATTCCTGGGAATTACACATCAGTCAGTCTTATGTCTGTGATGGGCAAAATCTTGGAAAGAATTCCGAGAGACAGGATTTATGATTAATTGGAAAACCACAGTTTGATGAGCGATGGTCAGCATGCCTTTGTGAGGGGCAGATCATGCATCACATGCCTTCTTGAATTCTTTGAGGATGTGACAAAACAGCTGAAGAAGGCAGAATAGTCGATGTGGTGTACATGGATTTTAGCAATGCGTTTGGCAAGGTTCCTGATGTCGACTTCTTCAGTAAGTAAGGAGGCATTGGGATGCAGGGAAACCTGTCTGTCTGGATACAGAATTGGCTGGCCTACAGAAGACAGAGGGTGCTGGTAGATGCAAAGTATTCAGCCTGGAGCTCAGTTACAGTTGTGTTCAGCAATGATCGGCTCTGGGCTTTCTACGCTTTGTGATTTTTATAAATGACTCAGATGAGGAAATGGAAGGCTTTGCCAATGACACGAAGTTTCATGGAGTTGTGGACAGTGTGGATGGATGATATAGTTTGCAACGGGGCATTCACAGGATGTGCAGCTGGGCTGAGATGTGGCAGATAGAGTTCAACCTAGAAAAGCACGAAGTGATTCACTTTGCATTTTCGAATTTGAACGCAGAGCACACTGTTAAATGCAGAAATCTTGGTAGTGTGGAGAAACAGAGGGATCTTACTGACCTGGTTGATGGCATTGTTAAGAAGGCGTACGGTGTATTTGCTTTCATTAGTGGTGGTGGAGATTGAGTTTCTTAGCCAAGATGTTATGCTGCATCTCCATAGAGCCCTGGTTTAATCACACTTGGAATATTGTGCATGGCGTCTGAGGAGATTTGGGAAGCGTTAAACAAATATTTTTCATCAGCAATCACACTGTAAAAAGACAATGTTGTCGAGGAGAATACTGTGAAACAGGTTAATGGACTAAATAGGATTGAGGTTCACAAGGACGAGGTGTCAGAAATTCTGGAAGGTGTGAAAACTGCTAAATCCCATGGGTAGAATGGGACCTATCCGATGATTCTCTGGGAAGCCAGGGAGGGGATTTCCGAGCCTTGAATTTGATCTTTATGTCGTCATTGTCTCCAGGAATGGCATCAGTAGACTGGAAGACAGCAAATGTTGTTCCCTTGCTCAAGAAGGGGAATAGAGACAATCCTGGTAATTATAGACCAGTCAACCTTATCTCGGTTGTTTGTCAAGTGTTGGAAAAAGGTTATACGAAATAGGATTTATAAACATCTGGAAAGGAAAAGCTTGATTAGGGATAATTAGCATGGTATTGTGAAGGGAATTTCGTGCCTCATAAATCATATTAATTTCTTTCAGAAGATGACCAAACAGGTAGATGAGGGCAAAGTGGTTTATGTGGTATATATGGATTTAATAAGGGGTTTGATAAGATTCCCCACGGCAGGCTACTGCACAAAAACGGAGGCATCGGACTGAGGGGTTTGGATCAGAAGTCGACTAGATGAAAGAAGACAGAGGGTGTTTATTGATGTTAAATGTTCACTGTGCAGTTTAGTTGCTAGTGGGGTAGTGCAAGGATCTGTTTTGAGTCCATTGCTGCTTGTCATTTTTTATAGAAGAGAGCGTGAAAGGATGGTTTAGTAAATTTCAGATGACACTAAGGTCAGTGAGTTGTGAATTGTGCCGAAGCATTTTGTAAGTGACTGAGAGACATAGATAAGCTGCAGATCTGGGATGAGAGGTGACAAATGCAATTTAATGTAGGAAAACGTGAGGTGATTCACTTTAGAAGGAATAACAGGAATGCAGAGAGCCGGGAGAATGATAAGATTATTGATGAGAATGTAGATGAGCAGAGAGATCTTGGTGTGCATGTTCATAAATCCCTCAAAGTTACTATCCTGACTGATAGGGGTGTTAAGAAGTCACAATGTGTGTTAGCTTTAATTAGCAGAGCGATCGAGGTCAGAACAAAGAGGATATGTTACAATTGTACAAAACTCTGGTGCGGAAGCACTTGGAGTATTGTGTGCAGATCTGTTAACCGCTTATAGGAAGGATGTGGAAGCTTTGAAATGGGTTCAGATGAGATTTAATCGGATGTTGCCTGGTATGGAGGGAATGTCTATCGAGAAAAGTTTGAAGGATTTGAGACTGTTTTTATTAGAGAGAAGAAGATTGAAAGGTCACTTAAGTGAGACATACAAAACAATCAGAGGTTGTGAGAGGCATTTTTTCCTAGAACAGTGGATGGCTAGCACGAGAAAGCATAGCTTCAAATTGAGGTGTGATTTATAAAGGAGAGATTTTAGAGATAATGTCTTTACACAGAGCGTAGTCGAGGCATGGAACACACTGCCTGCAACAGTTGCAGATTCGCCAAATTTACGGGCATTTAAATGGTCAATAGGTAGGCATATAGAGTCATAGAGATGTACAGCACGGAAACAGACCCTTCGGTCCAACCCGTCCATGCCGACCAGATATCCCAACCCAATCTAGTCCCACCTGCCAGCACACGGCCCATATCCCTCCAAATCCTTCCTATACATATACCCATCCAAATGCCTCTTAAATGTTGCAATTATACCAGCCTCCACCACATCCTCTGGCAGCGCATTCCATACACGTACCACCCTCTGCGTGAAAAGGTTGCCCCGTAGGGGTTCTTTTATATCGTTTCCCTCTCACCGTAAACCTATGCCCTCTAGTTCTGGACTCCCCGACCCCAGGGAAAAGACTTTGCTATTTATCTTATCCATGCCCCTCATAATTTTGTAAACCTCTATTAGGTCTCCCCTCAGCCTCCGACGCTCCAGGGAAAACAGCCTCAGCCTATTCAGCCTCTCCCTATGGGTCAAATCCTCCAACATTGGCAACATCCTTGTAAATCGTTTCTGAACCCTTTCTAGTTTCACGACATCTTTCCGATAGAAAGGAGACCAAAATTGCACGCAATATTCCAATAGTGGCCTAACCAATGTCCTGTACAGCTGCAACATGACCTCCCAACTCCTGTACTCAATACTCTGACCAATAAAGGAAAGCATACCAAACGCTTTCTTCACTATCCCATCTACCTGCGACTCCACTTTCAAGGAGCTATGAACCTGCTCTCCAAGGTACCTTTGTTCAGCAACACTCCCTCGGACCTTACCATTAAGTATATAAGTCCTGCTAAGATTTACTTTCCCAAAATGCAGCACCTCGCATTTATCTGAATTAAACTCTATCTGCCAATTCTCAGCTCGTTGGCCCATCTGATCCAGATCCTGTTGTAATCTGAGGTAACCCTCTTTGCTGTCCACTGTACCTCTTATGCTCGCATCCAAATCATTTATGTAAATGGCAAAAAGTGGAGGGACCAGCACTGATCCTTGTGGCACTTCATTGGTCACAGGCCTCCAGTCTGAAAAGCAATCCTCCACCACCACCCTTTGTCTTCTACCTTTGAGCCAGTTCTGTATCCAAATGGCTAGTTCTCCCTGTATTACGAGAATGGAATCGAAAGATCAGATGGGTTTCAGATAGATTTCACAGGTCAGCGCAACATCGAGGGCGGAACATAGAACAATGTAATATTCTATGTTCTATGTTACATTGTGTTCAGTTCTGTTCGCCTCATTATAGTGAAGATGTGGAAGCTTTAGAGAGGATGTAGGAAAGACTTACTGAAAATGAAGAACATTTCTTCTAAACAATGCTTGAGGGAGGTAGGGTCTTTATCATTGGGGTGAAGAAGGATGAGGCGTGACGATTTAGTGGTGGACATGTTGTTGAGACGTTTAGACAGACTGGATAACCAGAGATATTTTCTCCCACCGCGGAAATGTCTATCACGAAGCCCGTAATTTTAACTTAATTGGAGGAATGTTTAGAAGAGATGTCAGTAGTAGGTTCACTTCAAAGAGAGTGGTTAGTGTCATTAGTGGTAGTCGAGTCAGATACATTACGGACATTTAAATGACTCTTGGAAAGGCAATAAGAAGATAGCACGATGAAGGGTATGCATTCTTTTCTGATCTTAGAGTATGATAAAAAGTCAGGACAATATCGACGGTCAAAAGGCCTGTACTGTGCTGCACTGTTCAAAGTTACCCTTTTGGTTCTGCTTTTTTCACATAGCGTACTAATGCCTCATACTCCCTCAACAGAATCTCTTCCCTGTCTCTCTAATTGCATTGGTGGTATCTAACTGGCCTCGATAAATGTGTCTTTCCCATTCCACCCTGTGTGCCTTTGCAACCCAGATAAGGTGCCCTTGAATGAGGCACCAGCAGGAAACATAGCTTCAGGATTCTTGATCCTGGCTATTGTGTCTATACCCCTGACTATACTATCCCTGATTACAAGTACATTTCTCTTTTGTTTCCTATCTTAAATAGTTCCTGTAGAACGGCCATTTGGTTACTTTTCACCTCTTCCTTACAGCCCCCTTCTCTCATCCACAGACGGAGCAAGAATTTGAAACCTGCAAAATACGGTCAAGGGCTCAGACTCCTTAATTGCTAACTTCACGGATCCCTCTACCTTCCTCGGCTATGGTCATAACCTCCATCCTTGATCACTGACTGAACTAATCGAAGAGGTGTGCATCCTCTCGAAATGCAGCACCCATGTAATTCTCCCACTCAAAGAATTCGAAGCAAAGACCCCAGCTCATCAAATCTGAACCACAGTTCCACTAGCAATCAGCACTTGCTGCAGATGTGGTCAGTAAGAGCCAAAATGGTGTCTTCAAGGTCCCACATCATACAGGTACAACATATTACCCGATTCTGCACCGCCATCTTATTTAAGCAAAAAGAAGCAAAAGCCATCTCTTGCCCTGAGAATCAAATTCAACATTGCCTCCAAATTTCCCGAACTATTTACTCACTCCAACTGTCTCTCACTCCGGATGTGATATCATCTTCCCAACAGAGTGATTTTTTTTCTGCAATGAGAACATGGAACATAGATTAGGTTAGATTCCCTATTGTGTGGAAACAAGCCCTTCAGCCCAAGTCCACACCGACCCTCTGAAGAGTAACCTACCCAGACCCATGTCCATCCGACTAATGCACATAACACTATGTGCAATTTTGCATTGCCAATTCATCTAATCTGCACATCTTTCAACTGCGAGAGGAAACCGGAGTACCCGGAGGAAATCCACGCAGTCACGGGGAGAACATGCAAACTCCACACAGACAGTCGCCCGAGGCTGGAGTTGAACTTTAGTAACTGGCACTGTAAGGCGGCAGTGCTAACTACTGAGCCACTGTTCTGCAACAAAGCTAACATAAAGCATTGAGCATTACAGCACAGCACAGGGCGTTCGGCCGTCGATGTGTTTCCGACCTTTTATCCTACTCTAAAAACAAGCTAACCAACATACTTACAGTTTATATCGCCCATGTGTCTATCTAAGAGACGCTTAAATGTACCAATGTATCTGACATCACTAAAACTTCTCGCCTTGCATTCTACACATGAACCACTCTCTGAGTAAAGCACCATTCTCTGACATTTTCCTGAAATCTTCTTCAAATTACTGTTAAAATTATTCTCATTAGTGGTCGCCATTCAACAATGGGGAAATGTCTCTGGCGATCCATTCTATCGTCTTAAGCCTCTCATCATCTTAATCACATCAATCAAGTCAGCACTCATCCTTCTTCACTCCAATGAGCAAAACCCTCATTCCCGTGACCTTCCATCTTGAGACATGTACTCCAGTTCAGGTAGCATAATGGAGAATCTCGTCTTCACCCGATCTAAAGCTTCCACATTCCTTTAATAAGGCGACAAGAACTCAGCACAAGTGTGGTCCTACTGGCAGCATTATGTCGCGACTCTTAAACTCAAGCCCTATGCTACTGAAAGACAACACACCATAAACATAGTTAACAACCTTATCGACTTGGTTGTCAACATTTTGGGATGTAAGGACATGGACCCCAATATTATGAGACGGGGTAAATGCTCTGCTAATTTAAGCACGACACAGAGAGAAGCTCACCTCGTGCCATAATGTGTTAAACTTCAAGTGGCAAAGACATTACAATGGTCACTATTTAAAGTAAAATTTAATTATTTTGTTGCATTCGTCCAACAGAGAACATTAAAACCAGCAATTATTCACAGTTCCTTTCTGTGAATTCTACCTTTTATCTCCCTACTAAGCAATACTGGTCCGACAAAAAAAAAAACACAATTGAGATGTACAAAAAATGTACTTTCAAAACCAGCCAGCTCAGAATATTCTTTGTTTCTTCCTGTATACATTTTCCTCTGTCGTCTTTTATTCAGTATTTTGCTTCACAGGACTTACAAATGAACAGGTACATCTCGGAAAGCTATTAGGCTAACACACTATACTTGCTGGTTTTCCTGGCAGTTCTCTCCCCAACTGTTCAAAATGTCCAGTTCAATACCCAAAACATTGCTTCTTTTCATTGGTCTGATGTTGTCAAAATACTAAATTCATACTTGATTGAATGTTAGTAACTGGGACATAATGTAAACTGATTGGACGAATTTGAAGTTGTTTTTTATAATTTTAGATTACTTACAATGTGGAAACAGGCCCTTCGGCCCAACAAGTCCACACCAACCCTCCGAAGAGCAACCCACCTAGACCCATTGTCATACATTTACCCCTTCACCTAACACTATTGGCAATTTAGCACGGCCAAATCACCTGACCTGCACATCTTTGGACTGTGGGCGGAAACTGGAGCACCTGGAGGAGACCCACGCAGACACGGGGAGAATATGCAAACTCCACACAGACAGTTCCCTGAGACAGGAATTGAATGCAGGTCTCTGGTACTGTGAGGCAGCAGTGCCACTGTGCCGCCCATATTATGGGAACTCAGTTGCACAATTGGTTTCACAATCAAGTATTACATTTTAAATCATTCCAGAGTGTGTCTCTCTAAATCCGAGTTAGCTTCCAGTCACTTGTACAGGTGCAGTACACACCTACACCTTTATAACACTCACGATCCTTCTGTTCCTCCACACGGCCAAGATTACTGCCTTTAACACTGTAACCTGCATTCAAACTCGATGTTCCAAAATGAATAACTTCATATATTTTACAGGTCAAACTCCATCTGCTACCTCTCAGCACAGCTCTCCAGCCAGTCAATGTCTTTCTTCAACCTACAACAGCCCTCCACACTATCCATAACTCCACCAACTTTTGCGACATCGGCAAAATTACTGACAAACTCTTCCACTTCCTCATTCAGGTCATGCGGAGACATTTCTTTGGCCAGAGAGTGGTGGACCTGTGGAATTCATTGCCACAGAGTGCAGTGGAGGCTGGGACGCTAAATGTCTTCAAGGCAGAAATTGATAAATTCTTGATGTCACAAGGAATTAAGGGCTACGGGGAGAATGCGGGTAAGTGGAGTTGAAATGCTCATCAGGCATGATTGAATGGCGGAGTGGACTCGATGGGCCGAATGGCCTTACTTCCGCTCCTATATCTTATGTTTTTAAAAATCACGAAGGTCAGAGGTCTCAGAAGAGATCACGGCAGAACTCCATTCCGATCCAAGCTCCAGGTTGAAATACGTTCCATCTGTTACCACACTCTCTCTTTGATGGGAAAGCCCATTCGGGCTGCACACATCAAATTTCCTTCTATCTCATGCCTCCATACTTTCTGAATGAACCTATCATGGGGAACCGTGCTAAAATCCATATACACCAGATCCACTGCTCGACTTCAGCAATGTCACATCCATTCATTATGGAACCACCCTACTTCCTCCACCTCTACATTGAACTGCCCTCCACTATCCGTGATCAGCCTTACCCGATCACTGACCATGCTATTGTTTCTCACATAAGTGTAGAACACCTTGGAGTTTTCGTTAATCCTACCTGCCAAGGCTCTTTCATGCCCTTTCTAGCTCTCCAAATTAGTCTTCAGCTCCTTCCTGGCTACCTTATAATGTCCATAGCCCTGTCTGATCCTTGCTTCCTCAATCTTAAGTAAGCTTCCTTTGCACTGAATGTTACACATCTCTTGTCATACAAGGTTAACCAATCATCGCTCCCTTTCTTCAGTTGGACAAAACTATCCAGCACTATCAGCAAGTGCTCCCTCCACATTTCTAACGTTCATTTACCTGACAATATCTGCTCCCAGCCTATGCTGCACAGTCCTTACCTAATACTGCTGTAATTTCCCCACCCCATCCCCCGCAATTAAATACTTTCCCATACCATCTGCTGCTATCCTTCTCCATTACTATAGTAAAGGACAGGGAGTTGTGATCGCAATCACCCAAATGATCTCCAAACGAGAGATCTGATATCTGACATAGTTCATTGCCAACCGGAAAATTCAATGTGCCCTCGCCTCTCGTCGCCCTATCTACTTCTTGAGTTGGGAAAACTTCCTGGACACACGTGACGAAAACTGCTCTGTCAAAACTACTTGCATGAAGGAGGTTCCAATCGATATTAGGGAAATTAAAATCACCCAGGACGACAAACCCGTTAATTTTAAACCTTTCCAAAATCTGTTTCCAATCTCCCAATTGGTTCACCCGAGCCTCCGTTACTTTCGGGGGTCTTTAGAAACCCCCAATGATGTCACTATTCCTTTTCTGTTTCTGACTGTCACCAAACCTTCCTCAACGACTTTTTTTCTGCAGCTGTTTTGCAATGTCATTGCCCCACCTCTTACCTCCCTCCCAATTTCTTTTCTGTCATCAAAACGGTGGAAGATACGACGGATATCTAAGTTTTCGTAATGGTCACAGCATTGTGTCTCCAATTTAAGTTCATTAATCTTACTACTGGCACTTCTTTCGTTAAAATAGACACATTAAAACAATCACACTACCCTATTAACTGTCTAACCCTGCTCATAAACTCTCTGTACGCTGTATCCGGAGGCCCATTTGATCATCTGATTTGTACCTACTTTAAACACCCCCAAAAAGCTCTAGAGAGCCTCCCACTCAGGATATTTGGTATCCTGGTACAAGTTTCATCCCTGCAGATATGATCCACATATCTGAAGCCCTCTCTCCTAAAACAGCTCCGCAGCCACGTGTTCAAATTCACTCCCTTTCTCTTCTTAGTCTCACTCGCTATTGGCACCAGTAGCATTTCTGAGATTGCTACTCTATGCATCCTGTTTTCAGCTTCCAACCTAATTTCTTGCATACTTCTTTCTGGCCCTCATCCTTTTTTTCCTAGCTACGTCATTGAGTACTATGACTTCTGTCTGCTCACGTTCCCTCTGAACAATCCAATAAACTCAATCTGAGACAATCTTGACCCTGATTCCCGGAATCCAACACACAAACCAGGAGTCTCATTTGCGACTGCAGAATCTCTGGTGCGTTCCTCTAACTATTGAATTTCAGGTTAATGGTTTTATTTTCCAGCGTGAGTTCACTTGTGTGAATGTAAGTGACTTTTTCCCGCATTCACTGCAGGTGAATAGTATTTATCCAGTCTGGGTTCTCCGATATTGATGCAGGTGAGATAACAGAATTTGTCCGTTCCCGCAGTCACAACAGGTGAGCAGCTTCTCGCTAGTATGAGTTCTCTGGTGCTCACATAACCTGGAAGACTGAGAAAATCCCTTCCCCCACTTGGATCAATAAACGGTTGTCTCCACTGTGAGTTCCCTGTTGTGATTTTAAGTTCGCTAATTGAGTGAATTTCTTCCCGCACTCAGAATTTGAATGGTTTTTCTCCAGTGTGAGTTCTCTGGTGTTGATGCAAGTTTGTTTACTGAGTGAATCCCTTTCGACATTCTGGGCAGGGGAACGATTTCTCACCCAACTCAACATTTTCTGAATTTGACTGGGACCACTAAACCTGGCTTTGAAGTGATCTCCTATCACTGGTAACAGGACTAACACGTTATCCCCTCGGGAAAATGTCAGAGCCTCTGATCATTTATCTACCACCTGCTTCATTCTCACTGTGTCCTCTTTCCTTTTTTAGTGGCCAGAAAGTGGGAGAGGCAGGCCGTTTGCTGGCTCACCAGGGTTGCCTGTGTAATGTGCATTGTTTTATTGTTCAGTTGATCAGTCTGTTTTGTATGTGTGTGTTTCTATTATTTCCTCTTTGGTAAGTTAAAGTGGCATTTCCCGATGAACTAGTTGTAAGCTGCAGTTTGGGATTTGGACTTGCCGCCCCTTTCCCCTGTAAATTGCTATTGACTTTAACTGCTGTTTATTCCTTACCGTTGAGTTATTTATTCACGTACATCCCACACACCTCAACGCATTTTTTTTTGGTTTAGTCCCAACCTGCCCTTTCACTTTTTTCACTTAAGTGTTTCTCACTCTCGGCTTTGGCGGTCACTGGATCATTGGCCACATGTGTGTCTTCCTGGTGGGGCAATATTGGTAAAGTTTTTTTTCCGTCTGGTATTTTCATTATGTCTTGCACCTACATGCACACATTTTAAAAAATGGAAAGAAAAGAAAAATACATAACCAGGGACATCGACCTGCGGACGTGGAGTGCTTTATTTCACCATCCAATTCTAACTTAATTTCGTGCATACCCACACTTTCACTTTTTTCACGTAAGCATTGTTCTCTCTGGGCTTTGTTTGCCACTGGTTCACTGGCCACATTGCTGTTTTTTTTCTGCTATTGAAATATTAGTGAAGTTATTTACGTCTGGTGTTTTCACAGTGCCTTGCACCGACATGCACACAACATGGGAGCTGGGAAATGTAAGAAATTCTGCGCTTTGGCAATAGTGTGGGAAGGAGTGAGAGAAAAGGGGGGAAAAAGAAAAAAAAAACTTATAACCACGAGTTTTGGAATCTCCGCAGTAAAAAAGAAAACAATATAATCAGGAGATTAGAATCTACTCAGTTAAGGACTGGTTCCCAGCTGGCTGGCCACAGTCAGTGTACTGTGCGCTAGTAGAGAAAATAAAAGACGAATGTAATCAGGACGTCGAACTGCGGCGAGTGAAATGTTTTTCATTTCCCATCTAAGTCTTTCTAAATTAATCCCTACTCTTCACTTCACTTTCTTAACATAAGCATCACTCGCTCCGGAATATGCTTGGACCTTGTTCTTTGGCCACATTGGTATCATTGGTATTCATAATGTTGTTTGCACTTGGTAAAAGAAAGGAATAAAACATCACTAAAATATGTGTCTGCGGCGCGTGGAATGTTTTTGCACTTCCAATTGTATTCTAATTTCGTCCCTACCTTCACTTCACTTTTTTATGCAAGCATTGTTCCTTGTGGGCTTTGTTTTTCACTGGCTCCTTGGCGTCATTGGTGTCTCTACTGGTAGTGGATTGACAATGACGTAATGTTTACTTGGTGTTTTCATTTCATTGTTATTCACTTACACGGGCATGCACACGGACACGCACATGGACACACACACGCACACACACACACACACTATACGGGTGTTCGGGAGCAAATTCAAAAATTATCTGAAGAGGGAACTTAGGATCTGCTCGGTTCTGGAGACGGACTTCAAATAAAAGATATATTCGCAAGGAATGGACCTGCAGGGAATTGAATGCGTTATTTACCCCTCAATTCAAGTTTGATTTAACCCCGACCCATCCCACCACTTTTTTTTCACAGAATCATCACCTGTTCCGCGGTATATATGTCAATGATTCCTTTGCCAAATTGGTGTCTCTCTGGGTTGTAGAATATAAATAAAATCATGTGCACTTATTATTTTCACTGTGTGGTGCTCCTCTAAACACACAACATGCGTTCTGGGAAGAAAAGAATAAAAAAATGTTAAAGGGAAGCTTAGTATCTCCACTGTTCTGGACACTGACTGAAAAAAAAATAGAAAGCAGGACGGGGACCTGTCGGGAGTGGTCTGCTTTTTCTCCCTCCAGTTATCTTTTGATTAACCCTAGAACTCACTTTCACTTTCTTTTTCAACAAAGCATCAATCCCTCCGGGCTTTGTGTTTTAGTGGATCCTTGGCCAGATTGATGTCTTTCCTTGTGGTGGAATATTAATAAAGTCATTTGAATCTGGTGTTTTCACTGTGTCTTGTACCTGTACACACACAAAAATAAGAAATAAATATCATACCAGGGGATATGATATACCTCAGTCGAATAAACAAGAATATTACCAGAACCAGGACCTAGGGGGAGTGTAATGCTTTATTTCACCCTCCAATTCTAATATGATTTTGGACCTACTATCCCCTTTACGTCTTTCACATAAGCATGGTTTGGGCTGAGGTTTGCTTGTCAGTGATTCCTTTGCCACAATAGAGTCTTCCCTGTTGGTGGAATATCAATAACGTCGGTATTTTCATTGTGTCTTGCAACTACTCAATATGGCACCATGAATATAAGCTCAAATGCTGTGTGGAACTAGTGTAGGAAAAGGAAAAGAAACAAACAGGACATGGACAGGCGATGCTTGTATGCTTTATTTTCCTTCCAATTCTATGTTGAGTTAGTCCCTACCATCCCCTTTTCATGGAAGCATCCCTCGCACTGAGCTTTACTGATTCCTTGGCCGCATTGGTGACTTTCTTGTTGTGAAAGTAATTAAGAGTCATAGAGTCATAGAGATGTACAGCATGAAAACAGACCCTTCGGTCCAACGCGTCCATGCCAACCAGATATCCCAACCAAACTAATCCCAACTGCCAGCACCCGGCCATATCCCTCCAAACCCATCCGATTCATATACCCATTCAAATGCCTCTTAAATGTTGCACTTGTACCAGCCTCCACCACTTCCTCTTGTAGCTCATTCCATGCACATACCACCCTTTGTGTGAAACAGTTGCCCCTTCAGTCTCTTTTATATCTTTCCCCCCTTACCCTAAACCTATGCCCTCTAGTTCTGGACTCCCCGAACCAAAGGAAAATACTTTGTTTATTTATCCTATCCATGCCCATCATAATTTTGTAAATCTTTATAAGGTCATTCCTCAGCATCCGATGCTCCAGGAAAAACAGCCCCAGCCTGTTCAGCCTCTCCCTATAGCTCAAATCCTCCAACCCAGGTGACATCCTTGTAAATCTTTTCTGAACGCTTTCAAGTTTCACAACATCTTTCCGATAGGAAGGAGACCAGAAATGCACGCAATATTCCAACAGTGGCCTCACCAATAGCCGCACAAGACCTCCCAACTCTGACCAATAAAAGAAAATATACCAGACATCTTCTTCACTATCCTATCTACCAGCGACGCCACTTTCAAGGAGCTATCAACCTACACTCCAAGGTCCCTTTGCTCAGCAACACTCCCTAGGACCTTACCCTTAAGTGTGTAAGCCCTGTTAAGATTTGCTTTCCCAAAATGCAGCACCTCGCATTTATCTGAATTAAACTTAATCTGCCACTTCTCAGCCCATTGGCCCCTCTGGTCCAGATCCTGTTGTAATCTGAGGTAACTCTCTTCGCTGTCCACTACACCTCCAATTTTGGTGTCATCTGCAAACTTATTAACTGTACCTCTTATGCTCGTATCCAAATCCTTTAAGTAAATGACAAAAAATGGACGACCCAGCACCGATCTTTGTGGCACTCCACTGGTCACAGGCTTCCAGTCTGAAAAACAATCTTCCACCACCACCCTCTGTCTTCTATCTTTGAGCCAGTTCTGTATCCAAATGGCTAGTTCTCCCTGAATTCCATGGGATCTAACCTTGATAATCACTCTCTCATGGGAAATCTTGTCGAATGACTTACTGAAGTCCTAATAGATCGCATCTAACACTCTGCCCTCATCAATCGTCTTTGTTACTTCTTCAAAAAACTCAATCAAGTTTGTGAGACACGACTCCCACCGCACAAAGCCATGTTAACTATCCCTAATCAGTCCTTGACTTTCCAAACACATGTACATCCTGACCCTCAGGATCCCCTCCAACAATTTGCCCACCACCGACGTTAGGCTCACTGGTCTATAGTTGCCTGGCTTGTCCTTACCACCCTTCTTAAACCGTGGCACCATGTTAGCCAACCTCCACTGTGTCTTGCACATAAACAGCATGGACGCTGCATCTGCAGCCTCGGCCCCATCTGGATCTGCTGCCTGTGCCACCTTCACTTCTGCTGGCTGGATCCCAGCGCAGATCTGCTGTTACTACTTTAGCCTCAAACTGCTGCGACTGCTGCGACGGTCCCACCGAGATCTGCAACCTGGCTCCACTTCCACTGCTGCTGACTGGAACCTTGTTTCTGTTGTTGTTGACCGAACCTGGCTTTCCTTCCTCGACTGCTCGATTAGATTCCCTACAGTGTGGAAACAGGACCTTCGGCTCAACAAGTCCACACCAACTCTCCGAGGAGTGACACAACCATTTCCCTCCGACATACGCACCTAACGCTACAGGCCCTTCACCCGACATGCACATCTTTGGACTTCGGGAGAAAACCGGAGCACCCACAGGAAATCTTTGCAGACACGGGGAGAATGTGCAAACCCCACAGAGAACACCGCTCAAGGCTGGAATCTTTGGTGCTGTGAGGCAGCAGTGCTTACCACTGCTGCTTACCAGTGCAGAGCCACCGTACTGTTACGGCTTTTGCCCGGATTTTCTGCCTTCAACCCCAGCTGAGGACTGTCATTGAGACCTGGGCTTGACTTCATGACACGGAATTCATCATTCTCGCCTCCAATGTCGAAGGCCTGTTAAATGTCACGGAGGCAGGGGTATATCAACTGGACCTTGAGGGCTGGGACTATGGCTATGACTAGTCTGGATTGGCTGGGACGAGGACGGGGCTGGAGTCCTTGTCAGGTCTATCGACCAGGTGAACGTCTGGTAATCTCTCCATCCTGACTCCATCGCCTTCACCTTCATGAGGCCTGGGTTTGGAGTGTCGAGGATCCAACTGCATGTACATTTCACGGGGCTATACTAATCCTGCATTCTGGAGGCCTCCAAGGGGCTGGTGTAATGCACGAACCAGCACCTGGTGTGTGGGTAACTCCTTCTGTTTGGCGCAGAGCACAGTCCTTGCCTTTCCAAACACATGTACATGCACCGGCTCTTTAACGACCTGCTGCTGGATTATGACTGGTTCCAGTAATCGTTACATGGTTTCTGGGCCAGCTGGACAGGGAAACAGAGCAGCAGCCCCTCATTCAGGCAATAGTAGGATGTGAGGAAGGCCCAAGTTGGCGTTTTCTGTCAGGAGTGCGCGAGTGGATCGACAAAGCAATGGACTTCAGCGATCAATCAGCTGGATAAGGACGTGTTCGACCTGGAGACACGCCTCATATGGTCTGATGGGTAATACGATCACGCACTGGGACCTGCAACCCTTTAGGACCTGGGGCATGCACGTGAGATCACGGATCCGGCTGATCCAGGATCTGGACTGCGGCTGACGCTTCTTCTCATTGGGTTGATCATGTGTATCTGTTACGGATTCTGCAGACGTTCAGGTTGCAGACGCAGTTCCTCGCCAAGATCCGACTTTTGTACGCTACTGCAGAGCGTCTGGTTAAACTTAACTGGTCTCTGATGGACCCCCCTCCCTTTGAGCGAGGAGGCTGCCCCTTGTTCAGCCAGCTTGTACTTCCCATGCGTCGAGATTTCCAGTGCCACTTGTGGAGGAGGTTGCAGGGCCACCCATGGGCGTGGTCCTCTGAGCTTATGCTCGAAACGTGCATATGACTTTCATTGATCAAGCTGATTGCGCAGGAAGCGCGAGTGGCAGGCGGTATACTTGGTGGCATCTTCTACCAGGATCAACAGGGCCAAACGTTCCAGACTCCCGGTCTGTCCGTTGTAGGTGCACTCTTTGCCCAAGGAGTTATGGGGGTTCTTCTGGAGGTCCACCCATCTCCTCCAACTGGAGATCGACCTTGGCCTGACTAAGGATTGCTTACTAGCGCATGAGCAGGAGCTGGAAGCCAAAAACCTGAATCGCCTAGGTCGTTGGACAGGACTGCTCTGAATGCTGTCCTACAGGGATCGTGCACTGGTCCCAAACCATCTGGTGGTCTCCATGCTGTGGTCCTTTTGATTGGCCCATTCTGGGTTTGTCATTGACATACAGGGAACTTTGGTTAACTTCTTCTGGAACAAAAAAGGCGCTTCTGGATCGGGTCACAACTGAGGAGAGTGATTGGTCACTGGTGTGCATCCACACCTGTGTGGCTTCTGTCCGCCTTCAGGCCTTGCAGCGATATATTTACATTGTGCATCTCCCTACGCAGGGTGCCCTGGTGACGTGCGTTTTTCCACAAGATGTATAACCTCAAACATGACATGCAGCTCGTGTTTATTGAATGCAACGGTTTGAATGTTGTCCTCAAGATATTGCTTGACTTTTACCAAGACCTGATCACTTTCTGTAACATGGTCGATTTGCGTTTTGCCCGCCCTCTATCAGGACTTCGGGTATTGTCAGAGAGTCATTGCTCTCGATTTCGCACCTTCATAATCATGAGGTCCGTGGCTGGTAGAGGGGAATGGCCACGGCTGCGAGGTCGACCAGGGTCAGGGACATGCTGGGTGGTGGGGGCCTTGTCTGGATGCTGCTCAAGGAACAATCTCATAGGGCGGCAGTAGACATCTGGTTTGTGCCTTAAAACTGCAGTGCTCAGGCCTGACATCGTGCACACATTGCAGGCTGCTCAGATGTGCAGTGGAATCCCAACTGTGCATACCATCGTTTGGGCAGAATTTCACGTTGGCCCCAGGGTCTTGTACCTCACCCGGGAACATGTGCCCCCTAACGTGAGCTACGTCCACAATTTGGTTTGGTCTCTTTTAAAGATGTAATTCTATGGGGCCTCTGCCAACTGCTGCTGCACACCATGCACGCCCTTTCCTTCATTCAACTACTAGACACATATTGTCATGCCCATTTACCACTGGGCATTGGTGAGATCCAGTGGAGGGCTCTCTATGAGGGAGACCTCCCTCTTTACCTTGGAGATAAGGGCTGGAGTTTTCTGGAGTCCTGTTGAATCATAGATAGCATTATTTGACAGACTCCCAGCCCAACTAGTTGTTCCGTGGTGCTGTGTAATCCGGGAATCATACGTATATGCGTTTTGGGCGTTTGCATTCCATTTTTCAGTTATCGCGAGAACTTCATTTTCATGGTTTTAGTTGTACTTCAGTCCCACGCTTCTGGTCTTTAGGCATCCAGTGAGGAGTGGAGAAGACAGGTCAGAGTATCTCTATGTAGGACGGTAACAGCTGACTATTAACAGATCCAGGCAGCGGGCTGCAGAAAGGGTCGTGATCACCGATTGCCTGTCCCTCTTCAACGATTATGTAGTCATGGATTCACAGAATCCTACAGCACAGAGACAGGCCCTTTGACCCAACAGGTCCTTGCTTACCAAAGTGTCCATCCATGCTAAACCAATTTCTCTGCATTTGGCTCATACCTTTCCAATCCTTTCATATCCATGTATTTGTCCAAATATCACTTAAATGTTGTTAATGAATTCACCTCAATGACTTCTGCTGACTGAAGAATTCATCTGCTTACCACCCTCTGCGTAAAAACTTGCACATAATGATCACTTTTATTCTTTCACCTCTAACTCGAAACTGATTCTCTTTTGTCCTTGATTCCCCAACTTTGGGAAAAAGTATGGAGCGCATTCACCTTAATTGTGCATCTCATGATCTTATACACATCTATAAGGCTCCCCCCTTAGTCTCCTATGTTCTTAAGCAAAATGTTCAAGTTTGTTCAGACTCTCGCACTAACTCAGACCGTTGAGCACAGGCAAAATCCTAGTAAATTTCTTCTGCTCTTTCTCCAGTTTAATAACTGCCTTCCTTTCGCAAGGTGACCGAAACTGAACGCAAAACTACCAGTGCGGCCTCACCGACATTCTGTATCATTGCAACTTAGCTTTCCAAATTCTATACTCAATTCCCTGACCTCAGTTCGCCTCAGGTGACTGACTGTGTGAAGTTGGCACATTCTCCCCGTGTTTGCGTGGGTTTCCTCCGGGTGCTTCGGATTCCTCCCACAGTCCAAAAATGTGCAGGTTTAGGTGAATTGGCCATGCTAAATTGCCCGTAGCGTGAGGTGAAGTGGTAAATGTAGGGGAATGGGTCTGGGTGGGTTACGCTTCGGCTGGTCGGTGCGGACTTGTTGGGCCGAAGGGCCTGTTTCCACACTGTAAGTAACCTAAATCTAATAAAGATTCTGTTCATACCCAGTTATCCCTGGAGAAGAAGTATGCAGTATCAACACTCTCGCTGTATTTAGGGAGAGGTTAACACTGCGGAGTGATGGAGTGCTTTATTTCCTTAATCAATTGTATTTTGTTTGATTCCCTGCTATTCCCTTTATTTCTTTTTCATTCATGTAAGCATTGCCGATCCGGATGTGCATGTCACCAGTTTTCAAGTTACATGAGGTTTTTATTTCCTGGTGGTTAACTGTTTATAAAGTTATATACAATTTTTTTTTTCACTGTGTCCTACACCCACATGTGTTATCGGTATACGAGCACAACTGCTGTATGGCAGCAGTGTCGGGGGAAAACAAAAGTATAACCAGAATTAGATTAGATTAGATTAGATTAGATTACTTACAGTGTGGAAACAGGCCCTTCGGCCCAACAAGTCCACACCGACCCGCCGAAGCGTAACCCACCCAGACCCATTCCCCTATATTTACCCCTTCATCTAACACTACGGGCAATTTAGCATGGCCAATTTGCCTAACCTGCACATTTTTTTTGGATTGTGGGAGGAAACCGGAGCACCCGGAGGAAACCCACGCAGACACGGGGAGAACGTGCAAACTCCACACAGTCAGTCGCCTGAGGCGGGAATTGAACCCGCGTCTCTGGCTTCAGAAGATTTGATGTTCAGGTCTTCTGTGACTGGAAGGGATTAGATTGGATTAGATTCCCGACAGTGTGGAAACAGGCCCTTCAGCTCAACAAGTCCACACCCACCCTCCGAAGAGTAAACCACCCAGACCCATTTCCCTACCCTGTATTTACCCCTAACTAATATACTTAAACACTATGGACAATTTAGCATGGCCAATTCACCTAACCTGCACATCTTTGCACTGCACGAGGTAACCGGAGCACCCGAAGGAAACCCACGCAGTCACGGGGAGAATGTACATAGACAGTTGCCCGAGGCAGAAATTAAACCTGGATCTCCGGCGCTGTTTGCCACCGTGCGATTGCCAACTGAGGAAAAGTGGGAGTTTGCTGCTCCAGGTAAGTTGTAAGGATGCGGAACACATGTGACTCAGCTTCTGAAAACGTGGGCTTTTGATGCACAACAAGCAAACCTTCCTCTCCAAAACAAAATGGGAAAATTAAAACTGAATTCTTAAATTTATTTAAAGATCAGCAATAGTATTGAACAATGTACGGGCAGTCTAGAGGTGATTCACTCGAGTATCGACGCGCTGTCTTATGAAGAGGAATTGAGTGCACTCGTTGAAATTTATAATGAGAGATGACATTTTTGAAAGCATGTGTGATTCTTAGAGGACTTGACAGGAATAAATACGGGAGGGTTTTTTTTCCCCTTTTGGGAGAGTCTGGGAACAGGACATTAATGGGTCACACATTGAAGTCAGAAAAGAGGTGGAGTTTCTTCTATCTGACGGAAATGAATCCTTACCACAGAAGACTATCGAGGCCTGGCCAGTAAGATAATTTAAAACTGAGAGTGACTTTTAATCAGGTAAGTCCTTTGTGAGTGACAAATCCAACGCTTTACTCAGCACTATGTACCATCTCATGACAGCTCACCATTGTAAGACTGTTCCTTGTATCTAAAGTTAATTTCCCCTTCCATCAAATTTCTTCATATTTAAGTGTGACGTTCTCATGGTACTATAGTGGTCACAGTTTGGCAAGCTAAAAATCACCAACCTGTTCTGAGTCTTTTCTGTTATTTGGTCAATTGTAATACAGTAACGTAACACCTCAAAAGCTTAGCTGAAACCGACATTTTATTTGGCACCTTATGGCACACTGTTCGTTTGGAAATACATCAGCCGTTCGCCTTTTCTAAACGGTCCTGTAATCATCTAAAATGATGATACGAAAGAAGACTTCAGTTCATCAATCCTGATATTCTGCCCGACTACATTACACTTTTGAAAAGGTTATGCCACCAGTTCCTACATAAATGCCAATGTTTCCCTGTTGGAAGAAATGGCATTATGATGTCCATGCTTGAACTGTTTTGTGTTTCCTTCATTTCCTGAATGGAGGCAGTAGAGTCACAGAGTCCTTCAGCACGGAGACAGGCCCTTTGTCCCAAACTGGTCCATGCCAACCAAAAAATTCAACAATGCTAAACTCATTTCTCTACACTTATCCCATATCCTTCTAAACCGTTCCTATGCATGTATGTGTCCAAATTCATTTTAAATGTTGTTAGCGTACCCACCTTAACCATTTCCACTGGCAGGTCATTCCATATGCATACCAACCGGTGTGTAAAACAGTTGCTCCTCAGGTCCCATTTTGTTTTATCTCCTCCAACATTAAGCAGATGCTCTGTCGTCCGTGATTACCAAAACCTGGGAAAAAGATTGAGTGTATTCACCCTATTCATGCCTCTCATGATGTTAAATACTTGTATAAGATTGACCCTCAGTCTCCTCCGCTCGAAAGGAGAAAAGTCCAAGCTTGTTAAATATCTCTCTATAACTCAGAGCACTGAATGCAGGCAACATCCTTGTAAATTTCTTCGACACTCTTACCGTTTTGATAACGTTCTTCCTATATAGTTGAAAGGTGTTGGGCTGGAAAAGCGTAGCAGGTCAGGTAGTTTCAGGAAGCGGAAGAGTCGACGTTTCAGACGTAAAGCACCTCATTTTCTGCCTTGGGACTCTCCATCACATGGCATCAACGTCGACTTCACCAGCTTTCTCATATCTCTTCCCTCCACCTAATCCTGTATCCCAGCCTCCAACTCTGCACGGCACTCTTGAATTGTCCTAACTATCTGTGCCAACTATCCGCTTCTCTCTCCTCTCCGACCTATCATCATCACTCCTACCTGCATCTACCTATCGCCTTTCCAGCTACCTTACCCCGAGCCTCACCCACCTATTTACCTCTGATTCCATCTTCTCTACCCCACACATTCCTGATGAAGGACTTATACTCAATATTGTGCTCCTCGACTGCTGTCTGACCTGCTGTGCTTTTCCAGCACCACAGTTTATGGCTGAACATTCCCTACCCTCCAATGTTCCGAGACGTCACCCTGGCTAATGATGATGCAAAAATATTAGCGAGGACCCAGTAATGTTTCGAGTCTTTTGCAGTGTACCTTGATATACCTGGTCAAGAAAAGGAGAATCATTCACTTTCATACGTTCTAATATGTACAACAACTCCTCGACTGTGATATGGACTGTCCCTCGGTATGACAACTAACCTACCCAAATTCCCAAGTCTTCATCTTTTTTTCTCCATGGTAAACACAGAGGTGAAATGTTCATTGATGCCTTCGACCATCTCCTGCAGTTCTACACATAAATGTCCACTTTGGTCCTGGAGGCGCCCGATTCTCTCTCTAGTTATTATTCTCCCTTTAATATTATTAAAGGACGTCTTTTGATTCACTGTAATCTTCTCAGCCAAAGTTATCTCGTGTCCCCTTTTCACTCTCCTGCCTTCCTTCTTCAGTAAACTCCAGTATCCCTTATATACCTCCAGGGACTCCCCTAATCCCAGCTACCTGGACCTGAGCCATACCTCCTCCTTTTTATCTCGTGAAAGCTTGAAGATATCTTGTCACCCAGGGTTCCCTATTCCTGTCAACCTTGCCTTTCACCTTCACAGGAACATATAGACCTTAAATTCTGCCTATCTCACTCTCAAAGGCTTCCCATTTGTCAGAAGTATCTAAGCCTGCAAAAAAAACTCCAATCAACATTTGCAAGCTCCTGTATTATTCCATTAAAGTTCGCCCGGCTAAAATTTAGAACGTCAATTTGAGGATTAGTTTTGTCCCTCTCCATAACTATTTTAAGATTAATAGACCTATGGCTACCCAAAGTGCTCTATCACTGTTGCCTTAGGCACATTGCTTGCCCTATTTCCCAAGAATAGGCCGCGTTTTGCCCCTTCCCAAGTAGGATTCTCTATATACTGCTTGAGGAACCTCGCCTGAATGCACTTAACAAAATCCCCTTTACCTAAGCCCTTAACGTTCTGGCATAGGACGTAGGAGCAGGAGATGGCCTTGAATCTGCTAAAGCATTCATTAGATGTTTGCTGATGCGCTATTCCCGACTGCACCCATATCAAATAACCTCTTTGTGCACAAGAGTTATATCTATCTCCAAAACACCTAATGTTTTAGTTTCAACAATTACCTAGACTAATGAATTCCATAAGTTTACCACATTCTGGGTGAAGACATTTCTCCTCAACTCAGTCCTAAAAGTTCTACTTTATCCTTCAACTATGAAAACTATGATTATAAGCAAGCTCCATTAGTTACTTCCAGCTTCTGTTTTTAAACATTGGTACAAACTTGTACAGACATTTCTGAGATTGCCTGAAAACTTACTCTAATACTCATTGATCAATTTCTCGGTCCACCTTCCACAATTCTTTCTAGTTTTCATATCTGTTATTATTCTTACCAATTTGTATGCCTCCTTTTGGTCAAAGGCTATGTCTAACTTCCCTTGTAAGACATGGTTTGGATTCAATTCTCCTTGAACTCTTGATCCACATGGAAATATGCAGTTATTCTAGAGCACCCATTCACTCTTTGATCGCCTTTGCCGATCCACTGTCATCCCTTTCAATAAAATTTCCCAATCTAACATCGCCAAATCACACCAAGAGCTAATGTATATCTCAGAACTACAATACTAATTATTCATTTTTCATTGTTGGGCGGCACGGTGGCACAGTGGTTAGCACTGCTGCCTCACAGCGCCTGAGACCCGGGTTCAATTCCCGCTTCAGGCGACTGACTGTGTGGAGTTTGCATGTTCTCCCCGTGTCTGCGTGGGTTTCCTCCGGGTGCTCCGGTTTCCTCCCACAGTCCAAAGATGTGCAGGTCAGGTGAATTGGCCATGCTAAATTGCCCGTAGTGTTAGGTAAGGGGTAAATGTAGGGGTATGGGTGGGTTGCGCTTCGGCGGGTCGGTGTGGACTTGTTGGGCCGAAGGGCCTGTTTCCACACTGTAATGTAATCTAATCTAATCTAATTGGAGAATACTTTCACTGATGTAACCAGTTCTCTAGTTATTTCATCAAAGTGTTGACCCAGAAAATCATTCTGTGTACATAAGTATGACTAATTTATTTGCTCAACCTATATGCAGATAGACGTCACACATAATGAGAGAAAGTGAGGGCTGCAGATGCTGGAGATCAGAGCTGAAAATGTGTTCCTGGAAAAGCGCAGCAGGTCAGGCAGCATCCAAGGAACAGGAGAATCGACGTTTCGGGCATAAGCCACTTATGCCCGAAACGTCGATTCTCCTGTTACTTGGATGCTGCCTGACCTGTCACACATAATGACACAGACATAGGTAATTTGGGCCATTTTACCTGCACTGGCTGTTTAACAGTGTATCATTACCGAGTCCTAATCTCCTGTTTTGCTCCAACACTCTTGCAATGCGTGTACTTCATTGCAATACACATGCTGTTCACTTGTGATAATTGTTTGCAGTCCCTGATCCCTCTTCGATGCAGTCCTGGTGCATAACGCCCTTGTACAATAACTCCTCTGCCCACAACCTAGGAAACTACAAAAGGTGGCGTGCACAGCCCACGCTATCACGGGAGGCAATTTTCCATCCATGGACTCCATTTTTGTCAGCTCCCTGATGACCTGCCAAAATCATCAACTGCCCTTCGCACCCCAATTATGATCTCCATAACTTCTCTGTCTGGCGAAACGTACAGGAGCATACGTACCAGCAGATTCAGGCAAGGTTTCTTCCCTGCTATTATTAAACTATCGAATGGGCTCTCTAGCCTTAAATAGTGCTGATCATATTAGTGTTGATCTCTCTTATAACCCCTGTACAATGTATTCTGTTTGCCTCTGTCTAAATATTTTGTTCTGTGCATCTTTGATTGCTGCGATCTGTCTGTATAACTCGTCAACAAAGCTTTTCACTGTTCTTGTTACCCGTGGCAATAAATCAATCAATCAAACAATTCAAATTTTTTGGCCAATTTTCTACAATTTTTGGCATTTTTTCATACTTTCATCTGTAAACAAAAATGCAAAGTATTTGTTCAATGGTGACGCCATTTCCTCCTTTATCATTGTTAATTCCTGAGGCCCACTCACTCAGGCATTAATGTTACTGACAGTTCCTGTCAGCCTTTTATCTAACCTTGAATAAGTCTTTATCATCTTTTTGAAGCGCTGCTTGCCGGCTTATATTTTTATTCTACATTTTTCCTCTTTTTTTGAAAAAAAAAGTCAATTGCTGTTTTAAAATGAACATATTTAAAGAGGTCAGCTTCATTGATCAGTTTCATTCACCTTGATACTGCACCAACTCACCTTGGTACAATGATTTACTCTGGCTCCTAATTCCATAGTGTTAAGCGTTTCGACCGAGTGGAATTTGTTACGAGTGTACCAGAACATTTTTCGGTTCTGTATGTGGACGCACCTACAGAAGGTGCAGAATTTGACCTACTCTTGGGAAATAAAACAGGGCAGGGTACTGAGGTGTCAATGGGAGAGCACTTTGGGGCCAGCGACCATAATTGTATTAGTATTAAAATAGTGTTGGAAAAGGATTGACCAGATCTGACAGTTCAAGTTCTAAATTGGAAGAGGGTTAATTTTGACGATATTAAGCAAGAACATTCTAAAGCTGATTGGAGGCAGATGTTTGCAGCGGAAAGAAGGCTGGAAAATGGGATGCCTTCAGAAATAGGAAAATGAGCGTCCTATTAGAGTGAAAGGAAAGGCTGACAGATGTAGGGATTTCTGGATGACTGGAGAAATTGAGGGTTTGATCCAGAAAAAAAGAACTATATGTCAGGTAAGTATATTTAAGAGGGAAATCAGGAGGCAAAAAGTGGACATGTTGGCAAATAGGGTTAAGGTGGATCCAAAGGGTTATTACAACTACGTTAAGGACAAATGGGTAAACAGGGAGAAAATAGGGCACCTCAAAGATCACCAAGGAAGCCTCTGTGTGGAGCAGCAGGAGATGGGGGAGATAGTAAACGAGAATTTTACTGTGGAGAAGAGCATGGGAGATATTGAATTTTGGGAAATAAATGGTGACATCTTGAAAATATTCTTATTACAGAGAAGGAAGCGCTGGATATCTGGAAACGCATCAAGGTGGATAAATCCACAGGACCTGATCAGGTGTAACCTATGGGAAGCTAGAGAAGTGATTGTTGGGCCTCTTGCTGTGGTACTTGTATCATTGATAGTCACAGGTGAGGTGCCAGATGAGTGGAGATAAGTTAATATGTTGCCAGTAATTAAGGAAGGTGGTAAGGACAAGCCATTTTTACACAGTGAGCCTCACGTTGGTGCTGGGCAGGTTGTTGGATAGACTCCTGACAGACAAGTGTTTGCACTTACTTGGAAAGGCAAGGACTGATTAGGGATAGTGAACATGACTCTGTGCATGGGAAATAATTTCTCACAAATTTGACTGAGATTTTTAAAAAAGTTACAAAGGTGGCTGATGAGGTCAGAGGGGTGAACATAGAACATAGAATAATACAGCACAGAACAGGCCCTTCGGCCCACGATGTTGTGCCGAACATTTGTCCTAGCTTAAGCACCTATCCCTATCCAATTGCCACTTAAAGATCACCAATGATTCTGACTCTGCCACTCCCACAGGCAGCGCATTCCATGACCACACCACTCTCTGGGTAAAGAACCTACCCCTTACATCCCACCTATACCTTCCACCCCTCACCTTAAATTTATGTCCCCTTGTAACACTGTTGTACCCGGGGAAAAAGTCTCTGACTGCCTACTCTATCTATTCCTCTGATCATCTTATAAACCTCCATCAAGTCACCCCTCATCCTTCGCCGTTCCAATGAGAAAAGGCCTAGCACTCTCAACCTATCCTCGTACGACCTATTCTCCATTCCAGGCAACATCCTGGTAAATCTTCTCTGCACCCTCTCCAAAGCTTCCACATCTTTCCCAAAATGAGGCGACCAGAACTGCACACAGTACTCCAAATGTGGCCTTACCAATGTTCTGTACAGCTGCAACATCACCTTACGACTCTTGAATTCAATCCCTCTGCTAATGAACGCTAATACACCATAGGCCTCCTTACAAGCTCTCTCCACCTGAGTGGCAACTTTCAAAGATCTATGAACATAGACCCCAAGATCCCTCTGCTCCTCCACCTTACTAAGAACCCTACCGTTAAACCTATATTCCGCATTTTTATTTGTGGATGTGATCTATATGGACTTCAGTAAGGCGTTCGACAAGGTTCCCCATGGGAAACCGTTTCACAAAGTTAGATCTTATGGAATACAGGGAAGCTAACCATTTGGATTCAGAATTGGCTCGAAGGTAGAAGACAGAGGGTGGTGGTGGACGGTTGTTTTGCAGACTGGACAACTGTGAGCAGTGGAGTGCCACAAAGATCTGTGCTGGGTCCACTATTTTTCGTCTTTTATATCAAAGATTTGGATATGAACATATGAGGTACAGTTTGTAATTTTGCTGATGACACTGAATTTGAAGGTGTAGAGTACAGCGAAGACAGTTACCTCAGATTATAACTGGATCTTCATCAGAATGGCCAATGGGCTGAGATGTGGCAGATGGAGTTTAATTTAGATAAATGGGAGGTACTGCATTTTGGGAAAGTGTATCTTAGCACGACTTCTACACTTAATGATAATGTCCGAGGGAGTGATTCTGAAGAAAGAGACCTTGGAATGCAGGTTCATAGCTCCTGGAAAATGGAGTCGCAGGTCGACAAGATGGTGAAGAAGACGTTCGGTATGCTTTCCTCAATTGGTCAAAGCATTTAGTAGAGGAGTTGGGAGGTCATATTGCAGATGCAGAGGACGTTGGTTAGGCCACTTTTGGAATATTTCATGCAATTCTGGTCTCCTTCCTATCGGAAGGATTATGAAACTTGAAAGGGCTCATAAAAGCTTAACAAACATGTTGCCAAGGTTGGAAGATTTGAGCTGAAGGGAGAGGCTGAATAGGCCAGGGCTGTTTTCCCTGGAGTGTCGAAGGCTGATGGGTGACCTCATACATGTTAATAAAATCATGATGGGTATGGATATGATAAGTCTTTTCCCAGGGTTGGAGGAGTCCAGAACTAGAGGGTTAAGGTTTAGATGAGAGGGCAAAGATATAAAATGGACTTAAAGGGCAACATATTCAAACAGTGGGTGGAATGAGCTGCAAGAGGAAGTGGTAGAGGCTGGTACAATTGCAACAATTATTGGGTATCTCGATGGGTATATGAGTAGAAAGGGTTTAGAGAGATATGGCCCAAGTGTTAATGGGAATAGATTGGGGGGGGGGGGGGAAGGGGGGACATCCGTTAGGCATGGATGTGATGGATCGAGTGGTCTGTTTCCGTGATGTACATCTCCATGACTCTATGTTAGCATGTTGCCCTGATAAAATATTTTGCCATCTCATTGGCTGCTCATGGACCCTGACTACTACCTGTTTGCAAGTTCCACAGCAATAATCCAGTGCAATCCAGCAAACTTCACGTCAGAGAGCATAGAAAAAGGCTATTTAGCACAAGGGGTTCCTGTTGCTTGTTATTATGCAACCTCCCACGCCTGTGATGACATTGCATCATCATATTTGTGATTTTTGTTCCACATTTTCTGCTGATTCTGGTTCTCAATGACATTCTACTTGGGCGATGAGGAGGGGGATGTGTGGAGATGCTGATGAGGTCATGTGGAGGGGGGGGGGGGAGGTGCCGCCGGGAAGCAGGGAACAGAGAACAAATGGATGTTGGGATGAAGCCAAAAGCCATTGTAAGTTTGAAGGAAAGTACAAGTGGGGAGAGAATTGGGAGAAGTGAAGAATAGGAAAAGGGGTCACGAAAGAACGAAGTGATCGAAGGGAAAGGGGTAGTGCAGCAGAAAAGAGGGCCAAGTGAGTATGGACACGGATAGAGTAATAGAGTCATAAAGCATGGAAACGGATCCTTCGTTCCAACTCATGCAGGTCAACGAGATAACCCAGTCTAATCTAATCCCATTTATTTGTATTTTACCTATATCTGTTAAAGTCCTCTCTATTCTTCCATCCATCCAGGTGCTTTTCAAGTGTTGCAATTTTACCTGCCTACACCACTTCTTCTGGGAACTCATCCTACACAAACACCAACCTCTCACTAAACAATTTACATCCCATGACTTTTTAAAATATTTCACCTTGGACACATTCCTTCTAATTTTGTACTCACCCACTCTTGGTAAAACGACTTCCACGCAACTCATGAAAAATCAATGCCTCAACTTCCACGCTCCACAGGAAAGTGCCCCACTCTCTTCTGCCCCTCCCTCTGTTTCAATGTGTAGTCCTGATCACATCATTGTAAACCTTTTCTTTTCTCTCTCAAGTTTAGGAACATATTTCCTACAGCAGAGCGAGCAGAATTGCATGCAGTAATCAGAAAGTGGCCTAACCAATTCCCTGTGCAAATATAACATGACAACCCAACATATCGGAAAGATGTTGTGAAACTTGAAAGGGTTCAGAAAAGATTTACAAGGATGTTGCCAGGGTTGGAGGATCTGAGCTACAGGGAGAGGCTGAACAGGCTGGGGCTGTTTTCCCTGGAGCGTTGGAGGCTGAGGGGAGACCTTATAGAGTTTTAAAAAATTATGAGGGGCATGGATAGGATAAATAGACAAAGTCTTTTCCCTGGGGTGGGGCAATCCAGAACTAGAGGGCACGGGTTTAGGGTGAGAGGGGAAAGATATAAAAGAGAACTAAGGGGCAACTTTTTCACACAGAGGGTGGTACGTGTATGGAATGAGCTGCCAGAGGAAGTGGTGGAGGCTGGTACAATTACAACATTTAAGAGGCATTTGGATGGGTATATGAATAGGAAGGGTTTGGAGGGATATGGGCCTGGTGCTGGCAGGTGGGACTAGATTGGGTTGGGATATTTGGTCGGCATGGACGGGTTGGACCGAAGGGTATGTTTCCATGCTGTACATCTCTATGACTCTATGTACTAACCAGTTAAGGCAAGCATTCGAACCAATTAAGGCAAGTATTCTTCATTATTCTGACTATCCGCAACTCCACTTTCAATGAATTATGCACCCGGACTCCTCGGTCTTTTTGTCCAAGAATAATCTCCAGATGCAGGACCATGAGTGGGAGATTGAAGACACTCGATGGGAGGTGGATTCATGATCAGTGACAGGAGTTGATGAGGCTGGTTCAGCCTTTAGCACTGAAGCAAAGAACTTCTACAGAACAGAAGGACTGTTCGAACTATGATGTTTGCATTGACTATTCAACAGAGAATCATTCTGTCGGCCCTTATCCTGCTTCATTCCCAGACACTTGCACTAAATGTCTTTCACTACAATGAAAGACAGCAAAAATGATTGTTTTCGGTCCTTCCTTCTGATTTGATGCCTGAATTTCTAATGTTTTGGGCAGTTCATACATAAAGGCAGAAACACCATATTTGATCAACACCTATACACCATTACCTCCTTTACCATTTTACGTCTACAGTTCCAACCACTCCATGTTGAACATATGCTTTATCTACTCTCATCATTTCTCTTACCTTATAGAAGCACTTATCATCTTCTTTTCAAAACTATTTCCTGCTAGTTTGCATTTTTTGCTCCCTCTCTTTTTTGCCATTGATTGTTAATTTTTAAACAAAAACTTCTACTCGTAAGTCTCGAAGCATTGTCCACAGTTTCATTCACGCTGATATGATCCTTACGTTACAAAGTTAGTCACAGATTATATATCCAACAATGAGTGTCTCGGTAACATGCATTCCTTTTGGCAATTAAGAAATGTCTGATACTGCTTATTTTCCATGTTAACTTATCACTTGCTTTTTAATCTATGGCACGCATTTGTGCATTTATGGGTCTATATTTCTATTTTGCAATTTTAAAGTATCATGTTCATGTCCATGGTTTCACCCTCAAATGTGAAATTTTGTCATGTTATGATCACTCTTAAGTCGTGCAGCTGCTACTACACCTGATTCTTGACCTAACTTTCTTCTGCAAATACTCATTCAAACGCACACACTTAGATAAATAACAAAACAAAGAAGTGCATAGGCATAGATAGGAATTCGAAAATAGAGACACGAAGTCACAGGTATGGGAGATATAGCATTAATCCAAATCTTTTTGCAGACTGGAAACTAAGGAGTGGTCATTGGACAAAAATGAGTGCAGAATTGATTTCTGGTGGTGCAGCTTTTTTGTCCGACTTAATGTTTAACATATTTGACAATTGGAATGAAAGGATAGTTCAACATATACTTCAATTGCTCTCTGAATTTCGCATGTGTGATGACATAAATCGCGGTGTTTGTGCAGCAACTGAGCATCTGAAGCATATACCCCAGTTCCATTACAAAAGGATGTAGGTGGATCGACTCATATCCCAAAATTACCATTCGCCAATTTATGGAATATACCATCGACACTGACCATAAGAGAATGAAATTTCCCGAGATAAGAAACATCAAAATGATGGAATTCCTACGACTCCTCAACTCTAGGTCTCTTGTGCTCTTTCTATTATTCTGATGGTGGAGTCTCATGCGGGCTTTGCTGGTTATAGTAATGTGTCTGACCGATAAAATATTGGAAATCAGTATGAGAATAAAGGCAACTCCAGGGGTTAAAATGTAATGAAGTAACTCAATTGCTCCCCAGACTGGAGAAAACTTGACATTCGGTTTTAAGCAACAAAACCAGGGTCTGTTCCTGTGATTATACTGACTTTTAAACATAAAATACCAGAAAATATTCTTCAAGCAGCTCAATCCAGTCACTGATGCCAGACCCACAGCCGTTGTTTTAACATTGCAAAATTTAGATTTCAAATTCGGGCAACAAATGGCCACAAATCTATCAAAAGTAAAATTAACTGTGAACCAGACAGAACAGTCAGTGGCTGCGTAAAGAAGGGCAGCATGAATATTACACACAGGGATGACTTGTAAGAAATGATGCTCTTCCATAAAGACAAGTGGAATGCGTCGCAATATGAGATCAATAATAATAACCAGGAGATCTGCAACTGCCATGGCCACCAGGTAGTGAGAGATGTTTTGGGAGAGACCGCACTTTCCCTTGGACAAGATCGCGATTGTTATTACATTAGCTGTGAAGAAAGCAAACAATGAAGTTATTGACTTTACTCACACCCCACAGACCAATTTAACTAAGTCCTGATTGAGATGTGTAAATGTTTGCACCAGAATGAGGGTCATCTGTTGGAGCCAGTGATCACCACTACATAGTTTGAGCATGATGTGAAAATATAAGATTAATTAAACATTGCTGTAGGCCTAAAATATTTCTTATAATCGTAACGAATATTGCAGCAAATGTTATAAATCACAAGGAGGTGTGGGTGTAGCACTGCAAACAGTAAGTTAATTAGTGTCCCAAATTTGTTGGAAATTATATTTTCCTGTAACATGGTGTCGTTGTCAGTGATCTCCTTCTCCTCAAATTATCGAATACTGCTGGTTGATTTTGCATTGTTCAGCCTGAATCTCTACCCTGTCTAGTAATTATTGACCCAGTGTTCGACTATTGTAAAAAGACTAAATGACTTTCTCTGATCTCTCCTCGAGCAGAAGCTGTCAGCGAATGCTTGCCGCCTTGCACAGGGAACTCAGTCACTTTCTTTGATCAGGAGTGTGATGAAGTAATTCGCACTTTGTTGGATGTGTGCATCACTCAACAACTTGACACAATTCAGGACAAAATAGCCCACTTATTTCAATCCCAGCTAAAAGCTTTAACATTGATTCCATCCATGAGTAACGCTCATTAGGTTCATTATGGATCATCTAAAAAATACAATGCAACAATACATCCTGCACCTTAGGCAGGATCTTTCAAACCCATAAATATAGCTATCGAAAATGACATGGGCAATGTATTCAAAGGAAAATTCCCTAATTTAGATTTTTAGGTACGTATTTCCACATTTCATTTTTTTCGTTGTTTCAATTAAACATCATCTTCAAAGCCGACGGTACGGCATCAAAATGTAATGATGCAATATCGGAATTCCTTTCGAGAATGGGAGGAATAATCAGATCAGAGTCTAACTGTCAACTTTGGTGGGTGCCCTGGGTATCTCTAAATCCGTTGGTTTTGCTCCATCTTTTTCTGTTTGCACTTGAGGAGGTTAGAATGAGACTTCAGGAGGATGCAGTGAGAATAGGTATTCGGACAATGCAAGGCATTTTTGAATGAATAACATTTTGAAGTGTGTGAAATCTCAGTTTTGCCACATTGCCTTGGGTTCATCAGGATGCCAATGGTTACACATTGATAGTTTCAACTAAAAATGATTTTCGTTGATCAATGTCTTCAACAGTATGGATACTAAAGTATTGAGTTAGTGATTACTCACGAAGGAAAGTAAGAAACTTGGGTTTACAGATCGAATAATGGGACACAGAAATTCGTCAGGGACACTACAGACAGCACAGTACAGCAAGTAAATTTCAAGCACAGTAATGCATTTACCAATAGTGTGTATAGAATGAACACCAGAAACACCAACAGCAGCAAGGCTTGTGAAGTAAAAGCCATATCATTTAAAAATACGAAACTCACCCGGAACCCCAACAATAGCGAGAAAGGGATAATAAATTACTTGCATAATCTGGAGGACCCTTCGAATGCGAAGCGTCAGTCGCATCTGAAGAAAATCTGCAGCAAAATGATTCAACACCTCATTAAAACCCCTCCCCATTGATTTACCATTCCAATCCATTGCGCTCATATTCTGAACTATTGCTGTACCATTCCAATCTGTTGTTCTCATATTCCAAACAACTGTTGCCCGATTCCAATCTATTGCTGCCGGAGTCTAGTGCATTGTTGCATCGCCGAAATCTACAATTCTCTGATTGCGAATTTCAATCCCTGTCTCTGCTGACATTGTTAGATCCGGGTATGCTGCTGCAACTAACACTGTGGCAAAGATATCGAAAGATGTACCATTTTATTAAGTAAACTCCATCCTCCCAGTTGCATAATTATGATCCTTAGGCAATGATGTTAGTGACAGTGACTAAACAAACAAGTTTAATTTAACTCATTTGAATGTAATGCTTTTTGTCCGAAAAAAATAAGATGTATTTCCCTTGATCGAACACGAGAGCTGGTAAAGGAATTAATGGAGATAATAGTCAAGCCACAGAAGTTTTGCAGAGGATGGGCAGTAACAAACACAGAGATTTGTTTCAGAAAGGCAGGCAATCAACCGTGCAATTACAAGGCAATTTGCACACTGCAATTCATGGCTTAAGTTGCCAGAGATAGCCTGAACACGGGATAACGGTTGCTATAATGGAAAGGAAATGGTGAGTAGTTAGGGATATGTGAAATGCTTTCCTTTCATGTTCTCCCCAGTTTCCAATCATGGCCGATCATCTATGTGCCATGTCTTGCTAGTACTTAATTATTGAGCTTTGGCTGTTATCTAGGGGAAAGAATTCCAACGATTCATCATCATCTAGTGAAGAATTCAATTGATTAGAGGGATTTTGGAATTCAGGTGCACGTTTAATTGAAAATGGAGTAACAGGTAGGTGAAGAAGGGGTTTGGCATACTGGTCGTCATTAGTCAGGGCATTGGATATAGATGATGGGAATATATCTTGCAATTGCACAGAACGTTGGTGAGACTGCACTTTCAACTTTGATCACTTTGCTATGGGAAATATGTTATTAAACTGGAAAGAGAGCAGAAGACATTTACAAAGGCATCAACAACCTGCGTCATAGGGAGAGGTAAGATAAGCAAGAACTCTTTCTTTCAAGGCTAGGAGACTGCGGGAGTATTTTATAGAAGTAGGTAAACGTGAGGATTGTAGATGCTGGAAGCCAGAGTTTAGATCAGAGTGGTGCTAGAAAAGCACAGCAGGTCAGGCAGCATCAGAGGAGCAGGAAACTCGACGTTACGGGCAAAGCCATTCAACGGGAATAGACGCAGGAAGCGTCCAGGGTGGAGATATAAATGGGGCAGGTTGGGGCTGGGGAGCAGATAGCGAAGAGTGCAATAGGTGAATGGGGGTGTGGATTGAGGTGATAGGTCAGGTTGAAGGAAGGAGCGGATAGGTGAGAAGGGAGATTGGCAGTTAGGACAGGTCTTGAGGACAGTGCTGAGCTGGAAGGTTGGAACTGAGGTAAGGTGAAAGGAGGGGAAATGAGGAAAATGGTGAAGTCCACATTGATGCCCAGGGGTTGAAGTGTTCATGGGTGGACGTTGATGTGGTCTTCCCCCAGGCGTCGGGTGGTGAGGGAGTGGCGGTGGAGGAGGCCAAGGACTTGCATATCCTCGGCAGAGTGGGAGGGGGAGTTGAAATGTTGGGCCATGGGGCGGTGGGGTTGATTGGTGCGGTGTCCCGGAGATGTTCCCTGAAGTGCTCTGCGAGGAGGCGTCCAGTCTTCCCAATGTAGAGGAGACTACATCGGGAGCAACGGATACAATAAATGACATTGGTGGCTGTGCAGGTGAAACTTTGATGGATGTGGAAGCCTCCTTTGGGGCCTTGGATGGAGGTGCGGGAGGAGGTGCGGGCACAGGGTTTGCAATTCCTGCGGCGGCAGGGGAGGGTGACAGGACGGGAGGGTGGGTTGTTGGGAGTATGGAGGGATGGGGATTAAGGTTGGAGGTGCGGGATGTGGATGAGATGCATTGGAGGACATCGTCAACCACGTGAGAAGGGAAATTGCGATCTCTAAAAAAAGAAGCCATCTAGTGTGTTCTGTGGTGGAACCTGTCCTCCTGGGAGCAGATATGGCGGAGGCGGAGGAATTGGGAATACGGGATGGCATTTTTTGCTGTGGGAGTCGGTGGGTTTTAAAAAAATGTCAGTGTCAAGTCGGTCGTCATTAATCGAATGGAGTGGTCCAGGAAGGGGAGGGAGGTGTCAGAGATGGTCCAGGTGAATTTAGGATTTAGATGGAAAGTGTTGGTGAAGTTGATGAACTGCTTAACCTCTTGTGGGAGCATGAGGTGGCACCGATGCATTCATCAATGCAGCAGAGGAAGAGGTGGGGAGTGGTGCTGGTGTAACTACAGAAGATGGACTGGTCTACATAGCCAACAAAGAGACAGGTATAGCTGGGGGCCATATGGATACCCATGGCTTCCCCTTTGGTCTGGAGGAAGTCAGAGGATTTGAAGGAGAAATTGTTAAAGGTAAGGACCAGTTCAGCCAAACGAATGAGAGTGTCAGTGTAAGGGTACTGTTGAAGACGTCGGGAGAGGATGAAACGGAGGGCTTGAAGGCCCTAGTCATGGCGGATGGAGGTGTAGAGGGATTGCATGTCCATGGTGAAGATGAGGCTTTGGGGCAGGAGAAACAGAAGGCTTGGAGGAGGTAGAGGGCGTGTGTGGTGTCTCGAACGTATGTGGGGAGTTCCTGGACTAGGGGGGTAGGAGAGTATCGAGGTAGGTGGGTATGAATTCGGTGGGGCAGGAACAGGCTGAGACAATGGGTCGGGCGGGGTGGTCAGGCTTGTGGATCTTGGGAAGGTGGTAGAATCGGGTGGTGCGGGGTTCCCGGACCATGAGGTTGCAAGCTGTGGGTGGGTGATCTCCTGAGGTGATGCGGTTCTGTATGGTCTGGGAGATGATGGTTTGGTGATGGGGGTGGGGTAATGATCGAGGGTCGATAGGAGGAGGTGTCTTTGAATTGCTGTCTGGCTTCAGTGGCGTAGAGGTCAGTGCACCAAACTACCACTGCACACCTTTTATCTTCTGGTTTGATAGTGAGGTTGGGATTGGAGCAGAGGGAGTGTAGGGTTGCATGTTGTGAGGGTGAGAGGTTGAAGTGGGGGGGTAGACAGATTGAGGTGGTTAATGTCTCAGCAGAGGTTGGAAATGAAGAGATTGATGGCAGGTAATAGGCCAGCGCAGGGCGTCCAGGTGGATGGAGTGTGTTGGAGGCGAGTGAAAGGGTCCTCAGAATGTGTGCCAGGGTCCTGATTGTAAAAGTAATCTCTGGAGGCGGAAGCATCAGTAGAAGTGTTCGACGTTACGATGCGTATTAAATTCATTGATGTGTGGACGGGGGGGATAAAGGTAAGGCCTTTCCTGAGGATTGGTCGTTTGTCCTCAGTGAGGGGAAGGTTTGGGGAGATGGTGAAAACTCGGCAGGGCTGGGAGCTAGAACCTGGTGTAGGTGTTGACCTCGGAGTGGGGGCAGAGCCTGTAACTGGATTGGGTGTGGTGGTGGAGGGAGTGGGGATGGAGTCACTTCTATTTTATAGAAGTGTCTAAGATCATGAGCGGCATGGCTAGGGTGAATGCACTCAGTCTTTTTCCCAGATATGGGGCATCGAGGGCTAAAGGTCATCAGTTAGAAGAGAAAGTATAACAATGAACCTGAGTGACCACATTTTAAACAGAGGTGGTACGCATGTGGAAGTGGTTGAGGTGGATACATTATGAACATTTATTAGACATTTGTCAATATATGAACAGGGAAGCTTTAGAAGGATATGGGCCAAGTGCAGCGAAACCAGATGAGCGTGGAAGGACATTTTGGTCGGCATGAACCAGTTTGGGCCAAAGGGCCTGGTTCTGTAGTGTAGGAATCTATGACCATGAGGTTCCTCCTCTGTGCTTAATATGGAAAGACTTCAAGAATTGGAAACTTGGGGAAGTTAGTGGTGATATCTTTGGGACAGTCCACATCAGATTAGAGGAGGTGTTAGATCTATTAGAATGGATGAAAGCGGATAAATCTCCTGGTACTCACCAGATATATCGAAGAACCATAAAAAAGTTAGAGAAGACATTGCGGGGGCCCTGGCTGATATTTTTCAACATCATTAGCCACAGTTTTAGAAGACTTGAGAGTTGTGATGTTATGCCATTATTCATGGAAGGCTGCAAAGAAAAGCCTGGGAACTATAAACCAGTAGGCTTAGCATCTGCAGTGGCTAAGCTACTTGAGAATATTTTGAAAGATAAGATATACATGCATTTGGAAAGACGGGGTTTGATTAGAAGCAATCAGCATTGTTTTCTGCGTGGGATATCACGCCTCATAAATTTGTTAGAGTTCTCTGAAGTGACCAGGATGGTTGACGAGGACATGGTGATAAACTGAGTCTACATGGATTTTAATATGGCCTTTGATAAGGTTGCACATGGTAGGCTGCTCTGGAAGGCTAATTGGCATGGAATCCAGGGGCAACTGGCAAATTGGATACATAATTGTCTTGATGGTTGGAGGGAGAGTGTAACAGTGGAAGGATGCCTGTGGGTATGGAAACCTGTGACGAGTGGTTGCTTCGGGATCAGTGCTTGGCCCATTACTGACTGTTGTCTATGACAATGATTTGGATGAGCATGTGTAAGGCATGATTAGTAAGTTTGCAGATGGCCCTAACATAAGCGGTACTATGGACAGTGAGGAGGGCTCTCAGAAATTGCAACTGGACGTTTGGTCGAAAAATGGCAAATGGGGAGTTTAATATAGCGAAATGTGAGCTCTCACATTTTAGAAATTCAAATCAATTCAAGAGTTTCATGGTGAATGTTAGGGCCTCAAGGAATGTAGTGTAACAGGATGACCCTGGAGGTCAGTTTTTCCGTTTTCTGAAAGTGGAGTTACAGGTAGACAGGGTAGCGAATAAGGCAGGTTAGTCTTCAACAGTCAGGGCAATGCGTCTAAGAATCGGGAAGTTATGTTGCAGTTATACAGAACGTTGGTGAGGCCGCACTTGGAGTTTTGTGTTCAGTTTTGGTGACTTTGTTAAAGGAAGGATGTTATTGTACTGGAAAGAGAACAGAAGAAATTTACGAGGATGTTGCGTGGAATTAATGGTCTGCATTATTGAGGTAGACTGGTCAAGGTAGAACTTTCTTTTTTTTCTTTCAAGCGTAGGAGACATGGGATGTATCTTATATAAGTTTAAAAGATCATGAGAGGCATGGATGCACTCAGTCTTTTCCCCAGGATTAGGGAATCGAATAATTGAGGACATCAGTTTAAGTTAGTATGGGATAGAATTAAAGGTAACATGAGGGTCATCTTCTGTACACAAAGGTTAGTACATAAATAGAATGAGCTGTCAGCAGAAGTGGCTCAGGTGGGTATATTAAAAACACTTCAAAGGCATGTCAAAAATACATGGATAAGATGAAATTAGAATGATTTGGGTCAAGTGCAGGGAAATGGGGTTAGCGTGGATAGATATTTAGTTTGACAAAGACCAGTTTGTGTTGAAGGGCCTGTCTCCGTGCTGTCAGAGCTCCTTACCCAGACTTTAAATCATTTATTCTGAGCTTTTCCTTGGTTCTAGAACTCATAGCCGGGGCATCGTCCTTTCTGAAACTGCTTTCTTTCAAAAGATTGCAGTTTTCTTCTAAAGCCCTGCGAATCCAATCTCCTGAGCAAACCATTCCAAACATTCCCAGAGTCAGTCTGGTGAACCACATGTGCAATCCCCATTCACAGAAATCCTTCCATTGCTTTCGGGACAAGACCTGCCGTCAATACCACAGGTATGGTCTCACCAGTGAAATATACACCTGAAACAATCATCTTTGTTCCAGTACTCAATTCCCTTTGCAATCAAGGGAAAATAATTCTTAAATTCTGAACGGTCTACTATACCTGAATGCTAGCTCTCAGGGCCACTCTGGTCATTTTAGCCACGAGCACTTCCAAATTTTAGGTTTGATCTCAGTTGAGATGTCACACTCTAATGTCAGAGCTAACTCTATAGATCATATGTTTGTCTTTTGTTTTTAGTTGTTTAAGATGGTCGTTATTCACTGAAACATAGTTATCCGAATTGCAAATTTTCTTTAAGTACACTAAATTCCTTACATAAATTAAAATATTTAAAAAGGAAGGTATTTGAACATAGCAGACAATTAAAGTGACATCAAATCATATCGTAAAATGAAATCTTCGATACTATGCATCACAGATTCTCATATCCAAAGAACTTACGTACATCTTTTAGGATCCTGCACTTACTTTACCATCGATTTCGTGGGCAATCAATTAAGTTACTTCTAAGGTTGTTGCTATGGTTGTCTCAGACGTATTGTAGTGGAACGGTGAGCCACAAAACTCTCCCAGATTTGAAGTCTCCATAAGCCATCCCTTCTGCGGAGATAACTGGTTTTCGAATTGCCCTAAAGGGCTTCTCACAGAGACTGAAGTTGCTTCTGGACTCAGCTGAATGCATCCTCTGAATGGAAATGAAAATAAACCTCATTTTTGATGATTTTGAGGGGTTTGATATCAAAGTTAACCAATTTGGACAGATGGTTCTAAGTGAGTTAGATAGTAGATCAAACGAAAGATGACTAAATTTGTAAGCTCTGGAAAACTTCAAGTGCTTCATGCTACGAAATATAGGAATAGGGAGTAGGTCAAACATGTGATGTACGAAAAGCTGGTGTGGAAGTGAAGACTTTAGATGTTTGGATCATTGGATAGGCTGGACCATTATTACCTGATCTGAAAAGTGGTCCATTAAACTTGAAGGGAGGTTTTCTGAGGTTTTCTGTGCCTGTTGGGGAGTTTTAAAAATAATTTGAAAGAAGGCTGGGACACAAGATGGAAGCAAGTTCCAACTAGATATGGAAGGTCTACTAGGACAGTACACCAAACGAAGAAGGCATAATCAATTAAGTGGGAGGTCCAGAAAATTAAATTTTATCTATTTTAATGCAACCAACTTGACTGGTAAATTGGCTGTTATGACACGGGGTAGACCCTCGTACTCATTTTAACACAGCAACACAGAAAATATTTATGCTATGCAGTAATCTGTGAAAATTCGATAGGCCAAGAACTAATTGAAGTAAAAATTAACAACTTTATTTCTTAAAATATGACAGATAATAATTAACTAACAACTATTTAAAACTGCTTCCTCAAAGCTACCTATTATATTCCCTTCTATTATACCAGAGTGATAAACTCCCAATTAAGATTTAAAAAAACCTAAACTTCTTATCTCAAAACCAGGGAGCTTCCTGTCTTTTTTTTTCCTTCCTCCTGGGAATTCTGCTTCTCAGGTTACTGACCGATAAAGATCTCTTCAAGAGACCTATTCTCTAGATAGTGTGCAGATGATGTTGACTTGTCAGTTCTCCTCCAAACTGTTCACTTTTCTCCAGTCTTATACTCCCAAAACATCAGATTGTCTAAATGACTTTACAGATTGTCAATATAGCGATTTTAAATTGGATTGAGTTTGGTACATTTCGGATATAAGTTAAACTGATTGTGCTATTTAGAATCTATTTTTGCCTTCAGACATCCAGCTAAATTCGAAATGGATTGCAATTTTGTATTTTCGGGATATAATTTAAACTGTTTGGCCTAAATGAAATCTATTTTTATTTGTCTCCAGGCAACCAGCTACCCAAGTAACTACCCAGTAACTGGACAAAATGTTACATTGTATCTTACTGGGAACAGTTGCTGCTGCCATTGCTAGTTTTTAACTCTCTTAAAGATACAGTACCCCCACAACTTCGTAACACCTCCGCATTAGGAAAAAAAAAGATCGATCAAAGGATGGCTTTTTCCACTTTTTAAACACATTACAATAACATGCACATAACTTTATGTTAAGTTCACCTTAACTTCTTCCCATATAGCTGTATGTGTGTGTGTGTGTATACATATATAATTCCAAATTATATAATTTTATAATTCCAAATATAATTATATAATTCCAAATCTCATCTAAACTCTATCATTCAAATCAATGTATCTGTCATTCCATTCTTACAACGCGCATTATGTGTGGTCTTTAACTTATAAGTCTGTAAAATAAGCCTTCTAGGAAATAGTTTTATATTCTTTTCTTTACAGAGTTCGAAGAAAGTGAGCGGATTGTGACCCGTGTACACAACAATTTCCGATATATTATTCATGATATACAGATGAAAATGTTGTAAGGCCAGTTCCAAACTCAATATTTCCATATCAATTGTGGAATATTTCCTCTGGTGGATGTTGATCTTCTGGGAAAAGTAACCAAGTGGCAGTTCAAGTTGAGAATCTTATGCTGGAAAACCACAGTAGGTCAGGTAGATCCGACGAGCAGAAAAATGGGTGATTCGGGCAAAAGTCCTTCATCAGGAATTGAACTGTAGAAGTACGGCTCTAACTCCTATGTGACGAGCATCGATGGTGACTTCAAAAGATTTCGTAAAGTTTCGTGCAGCTAAAACTGGTTTGGTGGTTAATATTGATTCAAAATGATTGAGCGCCTCCTGGCATTGTTCTGTCTGCCAAAGCTTTTTGTTCTTCTTCAGCAAATCGTTTAATGGTGCGACTACACTGTTGAAGTTTGTAACAAACTTCCAAAAGAATTCATTGAGTCCTAAGAATTGAACCACCACTTTCTTCGAGGTTGTTTGTCTTTGGTTTTGCATTCCATGGGTTTAACCTTCTATAGAATTTCAGTTTTATTTAAGTTTACCACCAGTTTTGTTTCTGTTAGTCATGCAAATTGCTCTGCAAAAGGTACTAAGTGATCTTTTCGGGAGTTACTAAAAATCACTGCATCATTCAAATAGACTGCACAGTTTGTTAACTCAGCCACAACTCTGTTCATGAGTCTTTGAAATTTGGCGGGTGTGTTCTTCATTCCAAAGGGCCTCACTTTTACCTGATATAGCCCATTTGATGTTACAAACACAGAAATTTATTTCGCCGTCTCTGATAAAGGTTACTTCCAGCAACCACGCAATAAGGTGAATTTGGTCATGTAATTGTCTTTTTGACTGTCTCGATACAATCCACCAATCTCGGGAGTGGATATTTTTTTTTAATAACACTGACATTCTGATAATCCACGCATAATCGTTGAGTCCTGTCAGGTTTGGGAACCAAGACAATTGGTGAACTACAATCGTTCTGGCTTGGTTCAATGAAACCCTCGTCGAGCATGGCCTACACTTCCATCTGGACCTGTCTGGCTTTGAAAGGATTAAGCCAATAGGGGTGGTGTCTTATCGGAACAGTATTCCCTACTTCTACTTCAAGTCCACCCACCTGAATCTTACATATGTCCTTATACTGCAGTAACTAATCGTTCAACTGCGTTCTATGCTCCTGAGACATCTTACTAACCTGTCCCACTCCTCACGAATTTCTTCGTTTTTCAATCTATTTTGAGGAACATAAAAATCCACATCATCTGGATTTGATTCCTTACTCTGCAGGGCAGTAACTAACACCTGTTTCTCCCGTTCTTGCTCTCTAGAGCAATACGGTTTCAACATGTTAACGTGACATACCCGATACCTTTTCTTTCTTCTTGGCATCTTTACTGGATAGTTCACCTGACTCAACTTTTTCACAATTTGATGGAGACTATTAAACCTAGCTTTGAAGGAATCTCCTGTCACTGGTAATAGTACTAACATGCCATCCCTACGTAAACATCTGAGTCTCAGAGCTTTTATCTGCCACCTGCTTCATTCTATACTGTGCCATCTTTAAGTGCTGTTCAGCTAACTTATCTACTGTATTTAATCTCTCCCTATTCTCTGATACATAATCTAAATGCGAGATCTCTGCCTTTGGTCCGGTCAATCTCTCTTTAACTAATTTCAACGGGCCTCTCACTTCATGACGAAATATTAACGCGAAGAAAGTGAACTGTGCAGATCCGTTTCGGGCACCTCTAATGGCAAAAATAGGAATGGTATGCCTTTACCCCAATCATTTAGGTAATCTTGACAGTATGTTCTCAACACGGTCTTCAATGTCAGACGCTCCCTTTCTATAGCTCCCTGGGATTTAGGATGATATGCACTGGATTTCAAATGCTGTATAACTAAGCTATGCATAACCTTCTCGCACAGCCCAGCCCTGCCTAGGCTATGCACTCTCCTGCAGCTCCTCAGCTCTTCTTGGAGTTTTCTTTACTACCTTTACTAATATCACTGGCTTAGCTTCTTTTACCACATCTTTTCCCATAGTGCCTTTCTTTAACGACCAGCACTGTGACGTGTCCCACTTTACCACAGTGGAGCCTGATGCCATTCACCTCCTTTCCACCTTCTTGCGTTCCTCTTTGATCCTGTGGTAAATACTTCCCAGTGCTCTCTGCTCTTGGTTTCGTAGTGTAGGATCTCCCCTTCTCCCAACTTCTATCCCTCACAGGACGAAATTCTGGCCAGAAGATTGTCTTATGCACCAACATGTACTCATCTGATAATTCTGCTACCCTTCTCACTTTCTGAACCTTCTGTTCCTCCACCTGAATTATTACCGTCACTGGAAGTGTATTTTAAACTCATCAAGCAGAATAATCTCTCTTACCGCCTCACGGGTCTTATCCATTTCCAAAGCATGACTCCATCGACTAAAATGACGAGATTTAATTGTTTTGAACTCAACATATGTCTGATCCGGTAACTTATTTTGTGTTTCTGAATGCTGCCTATATGCTACTGATACCAATTCACAAGCACTTAAAATAACCTGTTTAACCAGTTCATATTCTCTTGACCCTTCATTTGATAGTACAGCAAAAACCTCACTAGCTCTGCCTAGAAATTTAGTCTGAATTAGCATTACCCATAAATTCTCAGACCACTCCATCTGCCAACCAATTTTGTGAATGGAATATAGAATGCTTAAACATTTTTCTCATTCAAATGCGGCAGAGTTTTGACATATTTATATATACCACCACTCTCTCCTTTAATCTCCATTCTCTTTACTTGACTTCGCTGACTGAGTCGAAATTTCTAAATTTCAAATTCTCTAACACCGTGTCATAACATTTTGGGTGCTCGTCGCCAGGATCTGAAATGTTTTAGAAAGATTTAAATAGGTTCAGAGTTACGAAAAACCACAGCAGATTTAAACACTTGCAAGTTATTTTAAATAAAACTTAGGTGAGAAAATTTGTTTAATGTCGACTCAGCTAAGAACCCTTTTCTCTCTTTTTGTCCTCTCTCTTTCTTTCTCTCTTCTTTTCTTCTCTCACTCTTTGCTCAGTCAAGAACCTTGTCTCTCTCTGTTTCCTCTCTCCCCCTCTCTTCTCTCTCTCTTTGTCTTTCGCTCTTTTTTCTCTTCCTTCATTCTTTCTTTCCCTTTTTCTCTCCCTTTGACTTTCCTTTCTCACTCTTTGTTTACATTATAACTCAATTTTCCTTAATGATAATTTAAGTTTTCCTACCTCTATTGCACGCGTCTGTTTCTCTTACATCGCTATGTGTTTGACTAATTCCATGAATTCAGCTTTACTTTTCTCTTTAATTAAACTCAAATCTAGCTTATTTGTTAATTCTAAAATTATGGCCATTTCCTTTCCTTCTGAACTTTTTTGATAAAATTGAGAATCATCATGAAATCCCAGAACAGTTTTTGCAATTTTAAGTGCCATTTCTCTAACTACGAATTTAATCGCAACAAGTCACCGATACTAAACAAATTGTCTCACCTATGTCGTGTTTTAAGATCTCGGACACTAACCTGCAAATGTTTAAACCTGCCGGGATTTTTCGTATCTACAAATCTATTTAAATCTTTTTAAAGCAATTCATATCCCATCGACGAGCACCCAAACTGTTATGACACGGGGTATACACTGCTGCTCAATTTAAATCAACAACGCAGAAAAGATTTACCCAGTGAATAAATTCGATAGGCCAAGTACTAATTAAATTAAAAATTAACATATTTATTTCATAAAGTATAACAAAGAATAATTAACTAACAACTATTTCGAACTCCTTCCTCTAACCTACCGTTTACCTTCCCTTCTATAAGACTAGCCCAATAAAACTTCCAGTTAAGATTTATAAAATAAAGCTCCTTACCTCAAAACTATGTCTTCTCTGTAGTCCTGTCTACTTTTTTTTTATTTGGGATTTTACTTCATATGTTACTGATCGATAAAAGAATATTCTCTCGGAAGTGTGCAGATGTTGTTCACTTGCAGTACTCCTCCAAACTGTTCAATTTTCCGTGGTGTTACCACCTCAGAGAATCGGATTGTGACATTGGCTTTTCAGATGGTCAATATAGTAATTTCAAACTGGATTGAGTTTGGTATTTTTCAGACATAATTTAAACTGATTGTGCTAATTCGAATATATTTTTGTCTTCAGTCATCCAGCTACCCGAGCTACCCCAAGTAGCTGTTCCATGTGTGACATTGTATCTTATTGAGAACACTTGGTGCTGTCACTGCTAGCTTTTAACTCTCTTAAAGATCTTCATAACAGCCGCACTTCGAGAGTATGATGCAACACGCTCACACATATTGTTTGAAGGAAAGGCAGGACTGATAGCTCAATTTTCCAGGATATAGAAATCTCAGGCACGATAGGGATTGGGATACAAGAGAGCCGCATTGTTGAGAAAAGGAACTATCTCTGAAGTAATGAAGGAGGATGTTCGAATAGAGTCTTGAAATTACGTCAGCTGTGTGGAGCTTAGAAATGAAACAATAGTGATCGCTTTGCTGGGATTATGTTACACACATCCGGACACTGACAGGAAGATCGGGAAGCAGATATAGAGGCAAATCACAAAAAGATGAGAGAAATCGTAAGACTGCTAGTGGAGATTTAAACTTTGCTAATATTAGCTGGGATCACCTCGACGTGAAAGAACTAAGCAGAGTTGAATTCTTAAAATGCATCCAGGAGAGTTTGTTGTGCTAGTACCAGACAGTCCCGGTATATGGGTGGTGTTAGACCTAGTCCAAGGGGACGGAATCCTGCCGAGTAGTTGAAGTGTTCGTGGGTGACAATTTTGGCGATAGAGACGATAGCCTTTAAGTTTCAAGATCTTTGTGGAAAGGGTTAAACAGAGTACAGAAAATAAATGCCTAAATTCGAGGAAATTTAAATATCATCAACAAAGATATACAGGGAGAAGCTACTTGCAGTTAAGTATATATTTGGAAAGTGGGAGTCTTTTACAAGCAACCTGTTGAGACTTCAGTGCCAGTGTCCTCCTCAAGGGTGAAGGACAGGGCAGAAGGTAAGGAAACCTTGAAGTCAACAGATGTCGAGTGTATGAAGAAGAAGAACAGAAATTTAATGTTGGGTACAACGCATTCAAACAGGGGAGGCATTATAAAATTATATAGGGGGAGGAAAGTTGCTTAATGTAATAGTAATTAGGAGGTTGTGAGGATGATGTCACTCTGAAAAGATCATTTTGTCGCAGTGTTTTTTTTTCTGCAATGAGTTTGGAAAGACTCGTTCCATAATGGTTGAGAAGCAAACTTAAGTCTGTTATTAATGGGAGTGGATATGGCCAGTTCTCCCAGTTGGGGTTCTAGTTTTTTTTAGCTGTTGCAGTCACAAGATGTGTGAGCACTAACAAGGTTACAAACTTCAGTAAAGGATTTCTAATTGATTTTCTCTGAAATCTCTCATGATGTTACTCCCTGCTGCCTGTAAGAATCGGTGTTTGCATTTAACTTTTTGACAATGGATGTGTTTTTTGGGATGTTGCTATTTGGAATATTTCATTAGTTAATTTGCTGAATCGGGTCGGTTAAGTTTCTTATGGACAAGGTGTCATATATATTTTAAGAAGGTAGCCCAGACTCTAACGTTTTTTAGAAAAGGCAGAATTAGAGTGGATATTCCAGGAGTGATGCAGATGGTCAAACCACTCGGTTTCAAGCGAAACAGAATATATTTATACACTACAGTTGAGACACGATCAAAAGAAAACCAAATTTGGAATAATTTAAATATTTCTAAACCCAACCCCCTTGATATCGCAAGTTAACAAAGCTGTTCTTCCATCTGTGTCTTCTCAGCCAAGCTCTGCAAACTGCCAATGTCTTGTTGGATCCAGCAACACCCCCTGACACTATCTACAACAGCAACAACCTTTGTGTCTTCGGTAAACTTACTAACTCATTCTACCACTTCTTCAACCAAGTCATTTATAAAACGAAAAAAAAAAAGCAGACGCCCAAGACCAGATCCCTGAGGGACACTACTGAACATGACCACCAGGCGGAATACTTTCCATGCACTGCCATATTTTCTTTACACCAGCCATTTCTGTACCAGAAAGCCAAAATCCCCTGTATCCCATACCTCCTAACGTTCTAAATGAGCATACCGTGGGGAACCTTATCAAATACCTCACTGAAATCCACAGACACCACACCCACTGCTTAACTTCCGTCAAATTATCTCATCATATGTTCATAGACCGCAATAAGGCTTGTGAGGCATGACCTACCCTCACTAAGCCATGCTAACTATCTTTAAACAAACAATGTATTTCGAAATAGTCAGAATCCTTACTACAGATGCAAGACTGACTGGTCTGTAATTCCCAATAAAGGAACAACATTTGCCCCCTCCAATAATCTGGTACTACTGCCTATGCGAGTGAGGATGCAAAGGTCAACGCCAGAAGGACAGCAATCTCATTCCTCGCTTCCATTAGTAACCCTGGATATATGTGGGGACCTGTTTATCTTGATGCTTTCCAATCTTCCAGCTTATCCATTTTCTTAATATCAATCTGTTCAAGCGTATTATCCTGGGCCAAGGTGTGCTCACTATCAACAAGGTTACTTTCTCAAGTAAGTACTGAACCAAAATACACATTTGGAGAACCTCAACTTTTCAGACTCCAGGCACAAGTACCCTTCACTGCCTCGATCTACCCTCAACCTACCCTCATTCTGATCATTCTCTTATTCCTCTCCAAAGTGTACCAAGGATTTTTCCTGCCCATTCTAGCTCTCTTCAACCCATTTTTGGGTTATTTTCTAGCTACCCTGTACTCCTCTAAAGATGTGCCAGATCACTCCTTCCTCAATCTTAAGCAAGCTTCCTTCTTCCTCTTGATGAGAAGCTCCTCTTCTGTTGTCATGCAAGTTTCCTTCACCTTACAATTCCTTGCAGTCACAGGTGGACAAAGTTATCCAATACTCTCAAAAAGGGGTCCTTAAGCAGCCTCCACATTTCTGTTGTTCAATTCTTGTCGAGCAATTGTTCCTAATTTTCTTCCATGCTCCTGCCTAACAGTAGTATAATTTCCCCTCCCGAATTAAATATCTTCCGATACTGCTTGTTCCTGGCCCTCTCCATGGTTGTGAGAGAGGCGAGATAGTTTTGATCACTGCCACCGAAACGTTCACCCATCAAGAGATGTGAGACATTGCCTGGCTCGTTCAAGGCAGCAAATCCAATATGGCCTCCACCCGAGTCGACCTATCGACGTATTGAATCACGAATCCTTCCTCGACCCATCAGACAAAAGTGGCTCCATGCAGACCATCTGCAATAAGGAGATTTCAATCAATATTGTGGAAGCTGAATTCAACCATAGCAACACCTGTACCTTTCCAAGATCTTCTACCCAAACCTTTCTTCCATCTTTGCTTAAAAATGTGTTGCTGGAAAAGCGCAGCAGGTCAGGCAGCATCAAAGGAACAGAAGATTCGACGTTTCGGGCATAAGCCCTTTCTTCCATCTTTGTGCTGCTACTGCATCGTCTACAGAAAACACACAATAAAGTGACTGTTCCTTTGTTGTTACTGACTTCCACTCATATTTACTCAGTCAGCAACCCCTCCTCAACAACCTCCTTTTCTGCAGTTGTGATCACGCTCTAATTAACAAAGCTAATCTCCCCCTATTTTACCCCCTTCCCTGTTCTTTTTGAAAGATCTAAACCCTGGAACATCCATCAAACATTCCTGTCCCATATCTTGAAGAAACTCCACATTGCAAAAGAGAAGGTAGTAGAAGTCTTGTAATGTTTCCTGCAGATAAATCCCTGGGAGCTCATAAAATGTAGCCCAGGTTTTGTGAGAGGTGAGCGAGGAAGCCGCGATGCTCTTTCCGGAAATAGTTTTGTTATCAACAATCACAGGGACAGTCCCGAAGATTAGAGGGTGACTAATGTTATCCCATTTTTTTTTAGAAAGTCTAAAGGCAAATCTACAAATCAGCAAACTTAACGACTATGATTAAGACTTTGTTAGAGGGGATTCTGAGAGGTTGGACTTATTGGCATTCAAAAGGCAAGGACTCATTTGGCATAATCAGTACGGTTACGCGCTTTGGTCATCATATCTCACGAATTTGATCGCACTTTTGAACGGGTGATCAAGAAAGTATATTACAGTTATGTGGTAGACGTTTCTGACATGGACGTTAGCAAGGTCTTTGACTAAGTATCGGGTGGTGGGGTGTTGCGTAAGGTTAGATCTCACGAGATCCAGGGAGAGATAGCCAAATCGAATCAAAATTGATTGGACAGTTGAAGACAGAGGGTGGTGGTTCATGGTTGTTTTATGGACTGGAGGTCTACAACAAACGGCCTGAGGCAGGGTTCGGTGCTGGGTCCATTGTTATTTGTCATTTAAATAAATGATTTAGATAAGAAATTAGGAGATATTGGCTGTTAAGTTTTCAGATGAAACCAAGGTTGATGGTATAGTGCATAGTTAACAGCTTATCCGAGAATGCAGTGACGTCTTGATCAGTTGGGCGCAGGAATGACAGATGGAGTTAATTTAGATAACTACACGCTGCTGCATCTTGGTGGGTCAAATCAGGGCAGGTTTCCAAAGTGAATGGCAAGGCTCTGTGGAGTGGTGCACGCCAAAATGATCAAGGGGTACAGGATCACAGCTCATTCGAAGTGGAATAACATCTTTCCCCAAAACGTCGATACTCCTGCTCCTCGGATGTTGCCTGACCTGCTGTGCTTTCCCAAAACCACATTATCCACCATGATCTCCAGCACTCCTCTCTTTCTCATGGTAACCAAGGCTTTCAACATGGTTGCTTTCATCATTTAGAACATTATGTATCGAAGTTTCGATGTCTCATTGCAGCTGGACAAGACATTGGTGAGACGACATGTGGAGACAGCATGCACTTCTTGTCACCCTGTTATTATCAAACTAGAGAGATTGAAGGAAAACAAATGCTGGGATGTAACTAGACTGGAAGATTTTAAGTATAAGGAATGATTGCATTGCCTGTGGCATTTTTCCTTGGGGTGCAGGAAAATGAAGTCTGTAAAATCATGACAAGCATAGATTAGGTAGGCAGCCAACAACTTTTCCCAATGGAAGGGCATTCAAAAATAGAAGGCATAGTTTATGGTGAGAGGGGCAGATGCGAAAGTGGACAGTTGGGCATTTATTTTTCTGGACCTGTCAAAGAGAGGTAGTGCTGGAAACAGGTTTAATTGGAAGCACACTAGCTTTCGGAGCGACGCTCCTTCATCAGGTGGTTGTGGAGGGCTCGGTCGTAACACAGAATTTACAGCAAAAATTTGCAGTGTGATGTAACTGAAATTATGCGTTGAAAAATTGATTGTCTGTTAAGCCTTTCATCTGTTAGAACAGTTTCACTTGTTTCATGTGTAAATCACAAAACCCATTTTTTAAAAGTTGCATTCTCGGGTTAGCTGTTAACAATGGTGATAGCTAGACAATATGTTGAAGGTGTTAGCCCCCTGTGTTCTCTGTCTATGCCATGATGTTTAGATTGACTCTAATCTAAAAAGTGAGATAACAGAGCTTTACATAAATTCATGCAGTTTTTGAGCTCAGAGTTCTCCATGAATGTATGCAATTTTTGAGCAAAGTGTAATGTAACTCTGCAAGTACAAATTCACCACACAAAATATATGTGTGCATGTGGTTCTTTGTCTGTCTCTGTGTGTGTGTCTGTCTGGGGTGGGGGTTGTGAGTGTGAGAAAGTGTGTGTGTGTGTGTGTGTATAG
>NC_057751.1:18897099-18899592 GCF_004010195.1 Chiloscyllium plagiosum | reverse complement strand
CGTCTGTGTGTACCTGTGTCCGTGTGTATGTGAGTGTGTGTGTGTGTGTAGGAATATTTGTGTGTGTGTGTGTGTGTGTAGTGCAATGGTGATCACCTGTAATTTGACATGTACCCAAGGTCCCCGTTGAGGCCCTCCCAATGGATACCGAACTTAGCTATCAGCCTCTGCTCGGCCACTTTCCTCTGCTGCCTGTCCCGAAGTCCACCTTGGAGGATAGAACATAGAACATAGAACATAGAACAATTCATCCGTTTTCGTAGCCTTTGCTCCGTTTCCCGAATGTACCATGCCTCCGGGCATCCTTGCCTGCAATGTATAAGATAGACAACGTTGGCTGAGTCTCATGGGTACCTGCCATGTACAAGGGTGGAGGTGTCCCAACGCGTAATAATGGTATCTATGTCTAGACTCTGACACATCTTGCAGCATCTACTGTGACAGGATTGTATGGAGTTGTCCTGGGAGCCGGGCAGCTTGCTACGAACAACTATCTGTTTGAAGTTTGGCGTTTGTTTGAGGGCAAGTAGTGGAGGTTTGGGGAAGGTCTTGGTGAGGTGCTCATTCTCATTGATAATGTGTTGCAGGTGACGAAGAACATGGCGTAATTTGTCAGCTCCTGTGAAAAACTGAACAACGAAGGGTACCCTGTCGGTTGCAGCACGTATCTGTCTCCTAAGGAGGTCATTACGGTTCCTTGCTGTGGCACGTCGGAACTGGCGGTCGATGAGTTGGACATTGTTCTCCGTTCTTGTGAGGGCATCCTTGAGTACTTCCAGGTGTCCGTCACGTTCCTCCTCATCTGAGCAGATCCAGTGTATGCGTAGGGCTTGTCCATAAGGGATGGCTGTTTTAATATGTTTTGCTCGGAAGCTGGAGAAGTGTAGCATTGTGAGGTTGTCTGTGGGTTTGCGGTAGAGTGTGGTGCTGTGGTGTCCATCCTTGATGGAGACGCATGTGTCCAAGAATGAGACAGACAGTCGATAGTAGTCCATGGTGTGTTTGACGGTGGGATGAAACTTGTTGATGTCACTGTGTAGTTTTATCAGTGACCCGTCGCCATGGGTCCAGAGGAAGGAAATGTCATCAATGTACCTGGTGTACAATGTTCGTTGGAGATTCTGCATAGAGAAGACGTCTTGTTCGAACCAGCCATCCCCTACAGACAAGCACTAGTCTGAGCTCAAAAACTGCATGAATTTATGTAAAACTCTGTTATGTCACTTTTTACATTAGAATCAATCTAAACATCATGGCATAGACAAAGAACACAGGGATACAACACTTTCAACATATTGTCTAGCTATCACCATTATTAACAGCTAACCCGAGAATGCAACTTAAAAAAAATAGTTTTGTGATTTATACATGAAAGAAGTGGAAGTATCACTGTATTCTAACTGATGAAAGGCTTAACAGACAATCATTTTTTCAATGTATAATTACAGTTACATCACACTGTAAATTTTTGCTATCAATTCTGTGTTAGGATTGAGCCCTCCACTATCACCTGATGAAGGAACGTCGCACCGAAAGCTAGTGTGCTTCCAATTAAAGCTGTTGGACTATAACCTGGTGTTGTGTGATTTTTAACTTTGTTTTATTTCAATTTAACATAATTCATTTGTGCTTGTTGTCTGCAGCACTCTTTATGAAGTTGGGGTTTATTTGTTCTTCTGTCGACATGTCATGGTACATTCCCTGATTTGAGCACACATACACGGATGATTATCTACTCCTACTCACCTTTGGATTTACAACTTTACTGTTATATGTTCTTCTGAGTTCATCACAAAACAAAGAAGCACCTCACAGCTCCACGAGACTGAGATATATCTGACACAAGGAGGTCGTTACTGGAACTCCTGCTACTTCCCCTGCAGCATCTGTAAAAAATTGAAATTCTACCTTGTTCTTCCAACATCATAATATTTGACCTTAAATTGTAATTCATTTTCCTTCTTTAATTGTGCCTCATGGACCGAGGCAGAGGTTGTAACAACAAATACTCCAAACTTTGAACGCCGAGATTGTACACGAAAAGGCAACGTATATCCTGAAAAGGCAAACTTCTCGTAATAAATGATTGACTACAACAAAACAGCAAATGAGATGAATTTGATTTCATCGAAAAAGCAAATAGGAAATACTCTGAAGGTACAGCAGCCCAGGCAAGACCTGAGCAGAGCGAACGGAGTTTTTCTTCTATTATGTGTTATATCCAAAATTTGCCTTCCGCACAATGTACCTTTATATTTCCCATCACCAAGTCACCTATTATGTTTTTATTTTCAGTTATGAAGAATACATAGAGTAATTTATACACAGAGTCTCGTAAGGGCAATTCACACCATCAAAGGAAGTCGGAAGAGCGAGAAGACGCTTCCCGTCAGTTGATTCCCTGTCATGAGATAGTACTGCTGTACTAAGAGAGGATATTTCTGAGGGATTGTAAAGTAAAGCTAAGCAAATGGAACTCAGAAATAAGAAGGA
>NC_057751.1:18893890-18896486 GCF_004010195.1 Chiloscyllium plagiosum | reverse complement strand
ACCAAGGTCCTGTACAGCTGTAACATCACTTCACGACTCTTGAATTCAATTCCTCTGCTAATGAACGCTAATACACCATAGTCCTTCTTACAAGCTCTATCCACCTGAGTGGCAACTTTCAAAGCTCTATGAACATACACCCCAAGATCCCTCTGCTCCTCCACCTTACTAAGAACCCTACCATTAACCCTGTATTCCGCATTCTTATTTGTCCTTCCAAAATGGACAACCTCACACTTGGCAGGGTTGAACTCCATCTGCCACTCCTCAGCCCAGCTCTGCATCATATCTAAGTTAAGCCTCGCTCTGTGCTCTCCAGTTCACTCTTGTTTCAACTGAACAGAACAGGACTGTTTCACGGTGTGTCGGATCTGACTGTGCAACAGTGTGGAATTGGGGCTGAGTTTGGACGAACCCGTCTATGCTGACCAGGTATCCTAAATTAATATCACCACACTTGCAAATCCCCCTAAAACCTTCTGATTCATATATATATAAATATATATGAATCCGAGGCTGAATGTCCTGGACCTGAAGTGTTCCCCAACTGGAAGGGAACCCTCCTGTCTGTTGATTGTTGTGCGGTGACAAATGTAGACAAATGGAAGTAGATTAATTATGAAAACAAGGCAGCATGTGCAATTTAGATCAAAGGACCTGTTTTCTTACAGTTGGTTTCTATGACTCGACGAGTCTATAATTTAAATGTGAATGCAGGAGAATCGTTAGCAAGTTTGTAACTGACACCAAAGTTGATAGTCTTGTTGATAGTGAAGACCGTTATCACTATGGTACATTGTTCAGATGACCCGATGAGGTGCGAAATGGCAGATGGAGTTTAATTTAGATAAGTGTGAGGTGTTGAATTTTGCCAAAGCAAATCAGAACAGGACTTATGCATTTAATCGTACGGTCCTGCGTTGTGTTACTGAGCAGAGACCTTGGGATACAGGTTGATAATTACTTGAATATTGCATAACAGGTAAACAAGGTAGGGAAGAAGGTATTGTTGTGCTTTTGGAATATTGCATTTAGTTTCGTCTTCCTGCTATCAGAAAACTGGTGTTAAAATTGAAAGTGTGCAGTGAAGAATTACAAGCATGTTGCCAGGGTTGAAGGATTTGAGCTATATGGAGAAACTGAATTGGCTGAGTCTATTTTTCCTGGACCATCGGTGGCTGAGCGTTGACCTAAAAGAAGTCTAAAAATCATGAAGAACATGCATAGCGTGAATAACGAAAGATTCACCCCATCCCCAAGCCCCCTACAACCCGCTCCCGCCTAGGGTAACAGAATCGAAATCCAGACGTGATAACTTTAAGATGAGATGGAAAAGATTTCGAAGGAAACATAAGGGCAGGTTTGTCATGCAGATTGTGGAGGCAGCAGTGGAAATACTTACAATTACAACACTTAAAAGTCATCTGAAGATATATATATATATATATATGAATCGGAAGGTTTTAGGGGGATTTGCAAGTGTGGTGATATTAATTTAGGATATCTGGTCATCATAGACGGGTTATCAGCAAACCTCAGTCGAGTGTAGGGATATATATCCTCGTCCGGGTTACCTGACAAGATAAATCAAGGTTAACCACTGATATAAGTCCAGGCCTGCTCAAGACATCCAAAGCCAGGATGATCTCCGCTAAGGAGTGAGGAGCAGAATGCCACCCAGCATACGACATGGCCGAACAATTTCTTCCCGATTGTGGGTTTATTTTCTTCTGGAACTGGAGAACGACGACTTTCGCACATGATTTAAAAGGTGCACCTCTTACATTTGTAGTAGGTGCATAATTTTCACATATGGTTGTGTGCTCCATGCAGATGACATATGAAGTAAGTGGGTGAGTGGGGTTGATGCTTCCTGCATTGTCAACGTCTAGTCCCTGCGTCTTCGACGCCAGTGAGTATTGTAGAAAATATAGAGTGAGTGTAAGATATTGGAAGGTTGGTGCTTATGTTCTTGAAGTGGCAATTATCATTGGTCCTTTTTATACAGTACTGGACATATCTCCAGGCATATGAGACTGCTTTGAAATAGGTGTCACATGGAACCATGGTGTGCTGTGGTGTCATCTATTGCTGGCCTTAACACGAAATTCGACCTCTGCACCACTTCTGAAACAATAGCTCCAGGATCACAGATAGGCGGTAGGGGCACAGATAGGCGGTTTTGTGGGGGCGAGAGAGACTCACGTTTGGTATGTTGCCTCCCAGGTGCAAGGGTACGTGATGTCTCTGATCGTGTTTTCCGGGTCCTTAAGGGGGAGGGGGAGCAGCCCGAAGTCGTGGTCCACATTGGCACCAATGACATAGGTAGGAGGAGGGCTGAGGATGTTAGGCAGGCTTTCAGCGAGCGAGGTTGGAAGCACAGAGTTAGAGCGAACAGAGTTTGTTACCTGTGCCACGTGATAGAGAGTCGAGGAATAGGGAGGGAGAACAGTTAGATGCGTGGCTACAGGGATGGTGCAGGAGGGAGGGATTCCGGCATTTGGATAACTGGGGTTCTTTCTGGGGAAGGTGGGACCTCTATAAACAGGATGGTCTGCACCTGAACCTGAGGGGCACCAGTATCCTTGGTGGGAGG
>NC_057751.1:18785268-18891138 GCF_004010195.1 Chiloscyllium plagiosum | reverse complement strand
GAGGAATTGAGTTCCGGAGTATTGAGGTCATGTTGCAGTTGTATAAGACTCTGGTGCGGCCGCATTTGGAGTATTGTGTGCAGTTTTGGTCGCCATATTATAGGAAGGATGTGGAGGCACTGGAGGAGGTTTACCAGGATGTTGCCTTGTATGGTAGGAAGATCGTATGAGGAGAGGCTGGGGCACTTGGGGTTGTTTTCATTGGAGAAAAGAAGGTTTAGGGGTGACTTGGTAGAGGTGTACAAGATGATTAGGGGTTTAGATAGGGTTGACCGTGAGAACGTTTTTCCACGTATGGAGTCAGCTATTACGAGGAGGCATAGCTTTAAATTAAGGGGTGGTAGGTATAGGACAGATGTTAGGTGTAGGTTCTTTACTCAGCGAGTCGTGAGTTCATGGAATGCCCTGCCAGTAGCAGTGGTGGACTCTCCCTCTTTATGGGCATTTAAGCTGGCATTAGATATGCAAATGGAGGATAGAGGGCTAGTGTAGGTTAGGTGGGCTTGGATCGGCGCAACATCGAGGGCCAAAGGGCCTGTACTGCGCTGTATTCCTCTATGTTCTATGTTCTATAATCATGGTCACGCAATAGGCTGCTGAGTTCCTCAGTCTGCGATGTCCGTGATAGATGCGAGGAAAATGGCAACCCCAGAATGTCAATTCCTATCCAATGATCAACTTTTATCTCTCGCAATGGATGCTGGTGAATGCTTGAATACCTGGTGAGATGTTTTGGAAAAGGTACTTGAGAAGATGAGTTAGAAACGTGATTAGTGTTTGCGAGCTTGAAATTGCAATTCGAGACGCGAGTTTCAGAAAATAGAGTGAGAATCATCTCATGCTGGTGCATGGCTCGAATTGCTACCAAACTGAATACAACCGTGCTTACTCAAAAAAAACGGCACCTACCGCCTTAAGGATCTATTAATTGTAGCATTACATCATTTCTATTCGTTTGGTAGGCCACATACTTAAATAGGCCACATGGGGAATCATGATCTGAAATGCTGTTTTGGTTTGAGTTGTGACATCAAATTATAATATTGGCGAAATTTCATTTGGTGGATGATCGTATCTTTAGTTGTTGAATTACCGTGGTTTGCTGTATCAGTTTGACATGTTCTGTTTTCATAGTGGATGTATTTATTAAAGATACGTTTAACTGAATTTGAGCGTTTGTGTCAATTCCTGGACCAGGTAAAAACAATGACTGCAGATGCTGGAAACCAGAGTCTAGATTAGAGTGGTGCTGGAAAAGCACAGCAGTTCAAGCAGCATCCGAGGAGCAGTAAATTTGACGTTTCGGGCAAAAGCCCTTCATCAGGAATAAAGGCAGAGAGCCTGAAGGGTGGAGAGATAAGTGAAAGGAGGGTGGGTGGGGAGAAAGTAGCACAGAGTACAATAGGTGAGTGGGGGAAGGGATGAAGGTGATAGGTTGGGAGGAGTGGATGGGTGGGAAAGAAGATAGGCAGGGAAGACAAGTCATGGGAACTGGAAGTTTGGAACTGGGGTGAGGTGGGGGAAGGGGAAATGAGGAAACTGTTGAAGTGGCATGGTGGCGCAGTGGTTAGCACTGAGGCCTCACAGAGCCAGAGACCTGGGTTCAATTCCCGCCTCAGGCGACTGTCTGTGTGGAGTTTGCACGTTCTCCCTGTGCCTGCGTGGGTTTCCTCCGGGTGCTCAGGTGTCCTCCCACAGTCCAAAAATGTGCAGGTCAGGTGAATTGGCCATGCTAAATTGCCCATAGTGTTAGGTAAGGGGTAAATGTAGGGGTATGGGTGGGTTGCGCTTCAGCGGGTCAGTGTGGACTTGTTGGGCCGAAGGGCCTGTTTCCACACTGTAAGTAATCTAATCTAATGTTCCCTAAAGCGCTCTTCTAGGAGGTGTCCAGTCTCCCCAGTGTAGAGGAGACCGCATTGGGAGCAACGGATACAATAAATGATATTGGTGGATGTGAAGGTAAAACTTTGATGGATGTGGAAGACTCCTTCAAGGCCTTGGATTGAGGTGAGGGAGGAGGTGTGGGCGCAGGTTTTGCAATTCCTGCAGTGGCACGGAAGGTGCCAGGATGGGAGGGTGAGTTGTAGGGGGGCGTGGACCTGACCAGGTTGTCACGGAGGGAATGGTCTTTGCGAAAGGAGGGAAGGGGTGGGGAGGGAAATATATCCCTGGTGGTGGGGTCCGTTTGGACGTGGTGGAAATGTCGGCGGACGATTTGGTTTATGTGAAGGTTGGTAGCGTGGAAGGTGAGCACCGGGGCGTTCTGTCCTTGTTACGGTTGGAGGGGTGGGGTCTGATGGCGCAAGTGCAGATGTGGACGAGATGCGTTGGAGGGCATCTTTAACCACGTGGGAAGGGAAATTGCGGTCTCTAAAGAAGGAGGCCATCTGGTCTGTTTTGTGGTGGAAAAGGTCCTCCTGGGAGCAGACACGGCGGAGGCGGAGGAATTGGGAATAGGGGATGGCATTTTTGCAGGAGGTATGGTGGGAAGAGGTGTAATCCAGGTAGCTGTGGGAGTCGGTTTTGTAAAAAATGTCGGTGTCAAGTCGGTCTTCATTAATGGAGATGGAGAGGTCCAGGAAGGGGAGGGAGGTGTCAGAAATGGTCCAGATAAATTTAAGGTCAGGGTGGAATGTGTTGGTGAAGTTGATGAATTGCTCAAGCTCCTCACGGGAGAACGAGGTGGCGCCAATTACTGGACAAGGAATATTTGAAGAGTTAGTGTTGTTTCACTGACTACTTTCATTTCAGGAGATCTGCTTTTTGTAGAGCTTATTTCAGATTCAAACTTATATTACATCGTGGTTTGGCAGTACAACTAATGGAGTTTTCTTTAAGATCTAAAAGACGTCCGAAATCATTGGTAATACTGCAGGCCATCTGCCAAATTTATTTAATTTGTCTTGAGTTTATTTTGAAACCTCATTAATGCAAAGCATTTGTACATGATAAATATCCAACCTGGAGTTTGACACTTTGTTAAAGCGTCTAATTCTTTGAAGTATAAGCATATCTATGTTAGCTAACTATCTGACCTCAGCGAAAATTGCAGCTTCATACCCATAATGCGAGGATTTGGTACTGTCAGTGTGCTTCCGAGTGTACAACTGCTTGCCTTCAGAATTTATGCAAAACAATTTGAAATCTGAAACAGTTTTTATGTTGTTTGAAACAAGAAAAGAAATCATCAGAGAAAATTCAACTTCGATTCTAATTCATTTTCCATGATTAGAATTGATAGTGCTTCAAACTTTCCACTATATATTATGTTTTCTAACATGATTTTCACTAGGCTTCTGCAATCTGTTTTCTTTTTGAAACGTAAAACAAAAGGATTGGTAATTAACTTGAAGGGTGTTGCAACTTCAATAACATCGTGAAGATTGCACCCTTTATTATTACCGGAGTCTGCATGTATGATTCAGAGTTTATTGCGTTAATATTATGTTCAAGACCGAGCGACAAAACAGTATGCACGACAAAAATGCTAGAAATGTTTCATAGCATCCGAAAAAACACGTCACAAGACGCTTGTAGCTATTGGCGTGCCTAGTACGTTTTTTTTCCACATTGCCCACCTCCTCCACCTTGCACTTTCGCTGAGCTGTGGTCATACTAAGGTTATGATGGCCACCAAGTTCTCTCAACGGTGACAGAAAAGGACTGAAGGTCTCCAGAACCAGGCTAACTTTCTGTCTAAATCGATTTGTGACTTGGTCTGTGTTTTCGTACATTTATTGGCAATGGGACATGCTGACCTTGCGCTGTTTCAACAACAGCTGATGCTACATCTTTGGTGCTTAATTTATTAGAATTCAGGGCTCTTGTACCAATGTCAAAAGCAAAAATGTTGACATACTTGACTTTACACGGTTAGTAACCTACCCATTCATTATTTGCCGGAATATCCTGCATCGTCAAATCAGACTTCATGATGGACAATTCACTGAGGTAAGGCCCAAACAACGGGTCATTGTAGAATTGTGTTGACAGTGTGAATCAGAGTGACCATATCTTAATGGGGTTGCAAAGCGGGCAACCAGTCGAAATGGAATCTCAATGACGTTCGTCTGAGTGATGTTACTCGGTGTGAGAGCATTGAAAATATTCTGTTAAACGTTCAAATGATAATTTCAGGCAAGTGTGCCCTCAACTGTATTTGTTTACCCATTTATTAAAAAAAACAATTGATTTCAAATTGGCAGTGCCTTTTTTGTAAGTCCTGAAGATATTCACAACAGGTGCAGAGAGTGATGTTGTTCAGTACAGATTACATTGAACCAAACAGAATCAAACGTTAACTATTCATGGAGAGTTTAGTAGCAGAACGGAATGGTTGACATATGAAAGAAGAAAGGAAAGCCATCTTTAAAAATAGAAAAAAGATGGAGAATCTCAGCAAGCATGGTACATCGGAAAAGGTAAAAGCACAATTAAGATTCTGAGCCTGATATGATTCAAATATCTTTCATCTCACTGCGTTTGAAAACAAATTGCAGCCGTTAGGAAATCGTCTTAAACACTGCATTTTCAGAGAATAAGCTTTGTCCTTCGTGTCCTTTACACTGCCATCTCTTCCATTTGTGTCTGGTTGACTTTTCACTTAGCAAAGATGCAGTAACGTATTTTCACACCGATCTTACAAGTCTGTCAAAATGTTTAGTCCTTTTTCTCTTTTCTCTCTGTGCACCCTCCAATATGTTTCAGTCCTTCCCGTCTGTCATCGTGAAAAATAAAAGTCTCCTTCAAAACCGGGTGATATCTGAACGTGAACTCTGTTTCTTTCTTCACTGATGCAGCGTGAAATACTATGTATTTATTTTAGACTTTCCGTTCTTGATTCAGGTTTCAAGCATCGTTGGTATTGTATTTTAATTTTAGTTTTCTTTGTGTGAATCATTGCAAGAATGACGACATGAAAACATTATTCAAATGGTAACTGTGAGGGAACGGAGAAAAATATATTGATGTTACCTGACAGGAATACATGAAAAGACATTTTGTTTGAAAATGGAAAATGCACTGCATCCAATATTACATATTTTCTACTATATTATCACATATTAAATTATTTAACAACTCTTCAATGTATGGTTTCAATTACTTTTGATCTCGAACTCGTTTGCTTTGTTTGCATTTTAATGCTTTCATCACCTGTTTGTTGTTGTTAATGATCTGTTCGCGTGCATACCTTAAATATTATTTTGCAATATCAAAAGATCGATGGCGCCGAGACCTTTGTTATTTGTTATTTACATAAATGATCTGGATGAGAATGTACAAGGCAGATTTTATACATTTGTGAATCATACAAAATTCAAAGTATCATTGATAGTGAGGAACATTATTCAAAATTACAGAGGCAAATTGAACAGATAGGGAAAAGGGTTGGGGATTTGAAAATAGAACTCAATACAGAGACGTGTGAGTTAACGCACTTTGGAAGTAAAACCAAAGTAGGACTTCTGCAGTAACTGCTAAGGTCCTGAGTAATGTTTTGGAACAAAGGGTATGAGAAGAACAAGCACATAGTTCAGTGAAAGCAGTGTCACAGATTGACAGGTTGGTCAATAACGCATTTGGCATGCGAACCGTCATTGATCGACGCATTGACGAGGTCGAGTAGTTGGGAAATTAGGTTCCAGTTGCATAAGTCATTGTTGAGGACGCACTTGGAGTATTGTTCACCTTGTTATGGGAAAGGCATAGTAAAACTGGGAAGAGTGCAAGGAAAAATTACAATAATGTTACCAGAACTAGTGTGCCTCGTTTAATTGGAGAGTTCAGTCAGAATAGGACTATATTCCTTGGAACGTAGGAGAATGAGGCATAGCATAATTGAGATGTGTCAAATGATGACGGTACTGATAGGATGAATGCAGGTAGTTCTTTTTTCCCCCAGGGATATGAAATGAAAACTAAGGTGAGAGGGGAAATATTTAGAAAGGACCTAAGGGGAAAGTTCTCCATGCAGAGATTGGTGTGTATATGGAATGGGCTACCAGAGAAAGTGGTTGAGGCTGATACAATTGGAGCATCTAAAAAGGCATTTTGATAGGTCCGAGGATGTCAAGGATTTAGTGGTATATGAATCAAACCCTGGCAATTGAAACTAACTGCACGGGCACCATGGCCAGCATGGACCAGTTTGTGGCGAAGGGCCCGTTTCCAAGCTGTGTTACTCTCCCACTCTATGAAGACAATTCCACTTCATTCTTCCTCGCAGAAGCCAGCATTATATGGTTCGATTCAGTTTAATCCATGTTTCCAGTCATTTTTTCTCTCAAATTCCATGTGCATTTTCTGTGTTTCACCTGTGCTTCAAATGCAGTCACACGTTGAATACATCTCTAAATGTTAAAGTCATGCAACTTGTAGTTTTTGATGGATTGCTGTTTAAGATCTGGTCAAGGTTTCTACAGTCTTGTGCTATAGTTACCTATAAAGCCATTTCAAATCTAGGTATCATGTCAACAAGTCTCTTGTCTGTTGAAACTAATACCACTGTTGATCAATATCTAATAATGGTGTCGGTACCCCACCGATTTTGTTATGCAGGAATGGAATATTTATGAATTAGAACTTTTGTTTGTCATTTTTGTTATTTTTAATCAGTTATCTGACTCTTCCACGCAAAGTGTTTCAGCGTTTTCTGGTGAATGAAAGCACGTATTATTTGGCATTTTGTCTTTGTCTCCCAGCATTTTTCACGCTGAATTCTTATCCATTCTTCAATTCTATCGTTAGCTTTACAGGGTTGGGTGAGATCACTTTCTTCTGCCCGCTTATGCCCATTCTCATTTCTACCTCCTGCAGCAGTTTTATCATATTCCTTGTTGAATAAACAGAGGGTTAAAATTAAAATCGATTGAATCCCTCCTGAACAAAAAAAGGCATTCAGAATGTAAAGCCATGCATTTCGCAACAGGTGGATTTAAATAGCAATTCTCAGCATTACTTCCCCTTGTCTTGCAACAAATTTGGTGGCCTTTGTCATTCTCTTCCATGGTGAGTGCGGACTCACGACTTTTATCACTCGATACTTGGTGGCCATAACAGTGACAGAACTCCTGATTATTATATTTGATGTCATGATGAGGCGAATCAATGTTTACTATCACCCAGGATTTTACTAATTAGACCTTATGTCTGCACTGGATTTACTGTTCTTATTCATGTATCCGCAGACTGGTCAGACTGTTTCACTGTCACTTTCACTTTTCATCTATTTGTGGGAATTTTTTGCCAGAAGCTGAAAATTAAATGCTGCACTGACAAAAGCGTAGCCATCTTGCTTCCCGCAATTGGCATTGTGCTCTGAATAAAGAATGTTCTGATGTAGTTTTAATTTGGAACAGGAGAAAAAAAATCAACACGCTACCACTTATCAAGATGATGAGAGGCATAGATAGAGTCGATAGCCAGAGACTATTTCCCAGTTTTAGGCTGGTTGGAGGAAAGTATAAAGGGGATGTCAGAGGCGGGTTCTTTACACAGAGAGTTGTGAGAGCATGGAATGCGCTGCCAGCAGCAGCTGTGGAAGCAAGGTCATTGAGGACATTTAAGAGACGACTGGACATGCATATGGTCACAGAAATTTGAGGGTGCATACATGAGGATCAGTGGTCGGCACAACATCGTGGGCTGAAGGGCCTGTTCTGTGCTGTACTGTTCTACGTTCTATGTTCTACCATGCCTCTGAAAGCTGTTACACGAAGCCAGGATGAATGTGATATGACTGGTTCGAAGTTTTTAAACCATTAAAAACATTCGTATTAGTTATGGTGCTGAGTGCTGTGACAGTCAATGATATTTAATTGGCTAGCTGAGTCCGTAAGATACTGAAAAGTCAGAACCTGTGATCAAATCGCGGTGAGTCAGAGATGCAGATGAGAAGGAAGGCCATGGTGTTAGTCTTACTATGCTTGGCAGTTTCACACTTTTATGATTGACGCATACTCTGCATTTCTTATATTATACCATTACAGGAATTAGTCCCAGGTACAATATCAATAACGCTTATGTTTTTATGGATGTGAGATTGATACTATGGATTTTAAGCTGTTGTGCAAACGAGGTGATTTATGCAGTGACTCAGTCCAAATTCACGGATCAGCTTATGAAAGCAATGGTATATCCACTTAAATCAATTATTCAAAACATTAAAGATAAAAATTAATAAGCATACTCAATATCCTCGTCTGCATATGTCCAGTGGTTGGATTTAAGATTTCCATCAAATGAACAGTATGGCATGTGGAATAGCTGAACAAATGACGTCGCCAGCACTGTAAATGTGATGCGGCACTATTTTGAAATCAGTGTTCTGACAATTAGATTGGGGAAGTGCTATTCATGTGCATTCCCCCAAAGCTACTCAGAGGAGATTCAGTTCAAATGTTTAAGACAAAATACATGCTTTTGCTGCAAATAAGTAAACTTGCCAGGAGATAATAAATAAAGGTGCTGGAGAATTGAATGCACTACTTAGTATATTTTTGATCTGACCATTCCGCCTGATTTCAGCACCTTTCTGTGGTAGCCTGTTCCACACTTTAATTGCATACTGAGAAAAGCATATTCACGCATCTAGATTCTTATTCTCCCAAACCCCACCTTTGGCTTTTACCTCATTGGCAAGTTTTGCTCCATAATCATCCACGTACAATCTCCTCTTAGCTTGAAGGAAATTTCGTACAATTACTTCACATGTTGTACAATTAAGAACTAAAAAGTAGTCAAACTTTTTCCATCTTTTGACAGTTGGGTTTTCCAATTTCTGATAAATTCCATCGAAACAATAACAGCAAAACTACAGCTGCTTTACCCACTAGGGGCCCAGTTCTACATTCATCAACAGAAATCCCCTTCCCTGATAAATTTCAAAAGATTGAAGCATGACTGTACGTAACGCTGTGTTTGAATTGTGCAACTGACTGCATAAATACTGCACAACCAATGTGATCTAAGTAGAAATCCACAGACCATTAACTTTGATCTGACATGCGTGATAATTCTGTAACTTTCAGAGGTGTGTGGTATGCGGCTTTCCTCGCTTGGGCGTGTTGTCAAAGTTCTGTTGAGTTGGAGTCTGATGACTGGCGGTTGGAGCTAATAGCTGAAGATTAATAAGGCTAGATCACATCAAATACAGGGAAAACTACAAATTTGGATATACAATTGGCTCAAAGATGGAAGATAGAAAATGGTGGTGAAGGATTGTTTTTCAGACTGGAAGCCAGTGTCCAGCAGAGTGATGCTAGGTTCGGTGCTGGGACACCGGTTTTTAAAATCGAATTAAATGATTTGGATGTGAATGCAAGAAGTTCACAAGTTTACAGATGAGACCAAAATTGGTCGCGCAGCGGACAACAAAGAAGGTTACTGCAGAGTGTACTGGGACCTTGATCAGATACCTCAAATGGCCGATGACTGGCAGTTGGCGTTTAATTTAAATAAATGTGAAGTGCTGAATTTTGGAAGATAAATCAGGGCAGCGGTTATATACTTAATAGTAAGTTTCTGCGGAGTGTTGACGAGCAAAGAAACCTTGGGGTGCAGGCTCATAGTTCCTTGAAAGTGGACTAGTGGGTCGACAGGGTAGTGAAGAAGACATTTGATACGCTTGACGTTATTGATCACTACATTTAGTATAGCTGTTCACAAGTTATGTTATAGCGAAGCAGGGCATTGTTGAGGTCACTTCTGGAATAGTCCGGTCCCCCTCCTAACAGGAAGATGTTGTGAAACATGAAACGACTTCGAGAAGATTTACAAGGATGTTGCCACTTTTGCTGGTTATGAGCTGTAGGGAGAGGATGAATACTGTGTGTTTGTTTTCTCTGTTGGTCGGAGAATGAGGGGTGAACTTATGAGGAGCACGGTTACAGTGAATTGTCAAGTTCTTTTCCCAAGGACAGGGGAGTGCAAATGTGGAGGTAACAGGTTTATGGTGAGAGGGGAAAGCTTTTAAAAGGAGTAATGAAGGGATAACTTTATCACAAAACATTTTCGAAGTGGGCATCGTTGGAAAGTGCATTGCAGTAAGTTTATATTCAACTACGAGAAACTCAGAGCTACAGATGCTGGATATTAGAGTCAAAATATGGCGCTGGAACAAAATACAGCCAATCAGGCAGCATTCATGGAACATGAATGTCGATGTTTCGAGCATAAGCTCTTCATCAGGAATTTATCTTCCAAGGATACACACCTTGACGAAGATCTCCTCCTCCCTCAAGGATCTCAGTAAGTCTCTCTCCCACAGCTCCCCCCACGAGCCTGAACCTCTGGCCATTTATCTCGGATCCTCCTTGGCAAAACCTCCAAATCCCCACATTCCTGATTAAGAGCTTCTCCTGCTCCTCTGATGTTGATTAACCGGCTGTGCTTTTCCAGCACCAAACTTTTTATCTCAGATCCCAGGCATCTTAATATTCACTCTTTCATAGCTTCTTTGAAGGCAAAGGGACCTCAAGGAAGCAGGAGGCCTTTAAATGTTTGATAGCTGGATTTGAAGGCGCATATGTTCTTGGGAGGGTGAAGGGCAGAGTAGGAAGGATGACAATCGATATTAAACTTTCGATCAGAAAAAAAGAGGAATGGCTCAGATACAGGCTTCTGGGATCATGGGAATCTGAAGGTACTGAAAAAAAAAGAAACAGTATGGCGTAAAGGGGGCACGAAATAGACTTGGTTGAGAAAATTAGGCTGAATATAAGGAGATGCTTTCAGTATATAAAAGGAAAAAAAGAATAACTGGGGAGAGAATGGAAACCCTACAGCTCCGAAGTGAACATGCCTGGAAGAACCACAGCAAATGGGTGAGCCCATTAATGAATATTTCTCCTTCGTGTTTACCATGGAGAGGGACATGAAGACCTGTGAACTTGGGGAAGTTGGAAGTGATATCTTAGGGAGAGTTCATATCGCAGTAGAGGAGCTTTTGGACGTATTAGAATGTATTAAGGTGGATAGATAGCCTGGTCACGACTAGATATTTCCAAAAATACAGCAAGAGTTGGCAGAAGCAATTGCGAGGGCCCAGGATGATTTGCACCATCAGTAGCTCCGAGTGAGAACCCAGTGGACTGGATTATAGCGAACATTGTGACATTATCAAAGAAGGGCTGTGAAGAGAAACCTGGGAACAAAATACCAAGAGGTCTCGTATCTGTAGTAGGTAGGAAGATTCTGAGAGATAGCACGTACATGCGTTTGGAAACGCAAGGTCTGATTCTGTATTTCTTTCAATACAAATGGAACAAACGATAGGAAAAAGTAGACATTGAGCCACTTCAAACTGATGCTGGAAGCCTAGTGATGGGAGATAAGGAAATAGCTGGATAACTTAATAAGTACTTTGCGTCAGTCTTCATAGTGGAAGACATGAGTAATATCCCAACAATTAAAGGGAGTCAGGGGGCTGAATTGAATATGGTTGCCATTACAAAAGAGATAGTGCTAGAAAAGCTAAAAGGTCTTAAAATTGACAAATCTCCTGGCCCCGATGGGCTACATCCTAGAGTTCTGAGGGAAGTGGCTGAGGAAATAGCGGAGGCGTTGGTTGAGATCTTTCAAAAGTCACTGGAGTCAGGAAAAGTCCGGATGATTGGAAGACCGCTGTTGTAACCCCATTGTTCAAGAAAGGATCAAGACAAAAGATGGAAAATTATAGTCCAATTAGCCTAACCTCAGTTGTTGGCAAAATTCTAGAATCCATCGTTAAGGATGAGGTTTCTAAATTCTTGGAAGAGCAGGGTCAAATTAGAACAAGTCAATATGGATTTAGTAAGGGGAGGTCGAACCTGACAAACCTGCTAGAATTCTTTGAAGACGTGACAAGTAGGTTAGACCAGGGAAACCCAGTGGATGTGGTCTATCTAGACTTCCAAAAGGCCTTGGATAAGGTGCCACACGGGAGGCTGCTGAGTAACGTGAGGGCGCATGGTGTTCGAGGTGGGCGACTGGCATGGATTGAGGATTGGCTGTCTGACAGAAGGCAGAGAGTTGGGATAAGAGGTTCTTTTTTGGAATGGCAGCCGGTGACAAGCGGTGTCCCACAGGGTTCAGTGTTGGGGCCGCAGCTGTTCACGTTATATATTAATGATCTGGATGAAGGGACTGGGGGCATTCTAGCGAAGTTTGCTAATGATACGAAGATAAGTGGACAGGCAGGTAGTACTGAGGACTTTATAAAACTCTGGTTAGGCCCCATTTGGAATACTGTGTCCAGTTTTGGGCCCTACACCTCAGGAGGGACATACTGGCACTGGACCGTGTCTAGCGGAGATTCACACGGATGATCCCTGGAATGGTAGGTCTAACATACGAGGAGCAGCTGAGGATCCTGGGATTGTACTCATTGGAGTTGAGAAGGTTAAGGGGAGATCTAATAGAAACTTACAAGATAATACATGGCTTGGAAAGGGTGGACGCTAAGAAATTGTTTCCGTTAGGGGAGGAGACTAAATGTCTTTAAGGCAGAGATTGATAAATTCTTGATGTCACAAGGAATTAAGGGCTACGGGGAGAATGCGGGAAAGTGGTGTTGAAATGCCCATCAGCCATGATTAAATGGCGGAGTGGACTCGATGGGCCGAATGGCCTTACTTTCACTCCTATGTCTTCTGGTCTAATGGTCTTATAATCTCCTCATTTGGGGACCACCTCACATGTACACAAGTAAATATAGGGTAACTTAATGACGGGACCTGGCCTCTGGCACTGACATAACTGCACGCGGGAGAAAACAAGACCGACCCGAAGAAGGTTGGCTTACAACTGTCATCTTGGAGTTGGGGTAAGGATCTCTGGCATTATGCCTCTATTTGGGAAGATTGACTCAATTGATGTAGCTGTCAAGAACTGGGCCCAGTACTTGGAAAGAATGCGATTTTATTCCCAGGCAAATGATATTGAGTCAGATGAAAATCAATCTTTCTGATTGCATGTGGACCTGCAGCATTTTCAGTTAACTTTCCTAGAGGCACCAGACACTAATCCCTGAATTAGATGTTGAGACACCATTTGGTATGTGGAAAAAAAGGACCTACATTTTCGTGGCGAAGAGGGAAGAAGAATTGAAGTGGCCGGCCACAGGTGGTGGGTTTTTTTCTGCGTGCCCCTCAGAGATGTTGTTGTGTTGGCGTTCTGTCTCCCCAAAGTAGAGGAGACCACATTGAGTGCAACGGAAACAATAGATGAGCTGTTTAGATGTGCAGGAAATATACTGACTGAGAGAGTGTTCTTGAACTCTTAAATTCCTCCCCATTGAATTGTAACACGATGGCAGTCCCAGCCTATCATTGGAAAGTTAAAATCCCCTGTTACCTTTCATAACTCTATAACTCTTATAGGTATCTGTGATCAGCCTACATATGCAATGAGGGGGACGTCAGGTTCCAAGAGATCAATTGTGTTCGGGGACTCTCTGGACCGAGGCATCGACTGACGTTTCTGTGGCCAGCAGTGAAAAATCAGAATGGTGCGTTGCCACCCTGGTAGAAGGATCAAGAGTGTCTCAGGGAGGTTGCAGAATGTTCTCAAGGGGGAGAGGGACGAGCAGAATGTCATTGTAAACATTTGAATCAATGGGAAAAGGATGACATTGTGAAGGGAGAATACAGAATTTGTGGGTGGCACGGTGGCACAGTGGTTAGCACTGCTGCCTCACAGCGCCAGGTTCAATTCCCGCCTCAGGTAATTGTCTGTGTGGAGTTTGCACATTCACCCTGTGTCTGCGTGGGTTTCTTCCAAGTGCTCCGGTTTCCTCCCACAGTCCAAAAATGTTCAGGTTAGATGAATTGGCCATGCTAAGTTTCCCCTAATGTTAGGTGAAGGGGTAAATGTAGGTGAATAGGTGGGTGGGTTGCTCTTCGGAGGGTTGGTGTGGACTTGTTGGGCTGAAGGGCCTGTTTGCACACTGTAGGTACTCTCGATAGTTAGGCAAGAATTTATAATGGAGATCCTCGAGAGTAGTAATCTCTGGATTACTGCAGGTGCTGCGAGCTAGTGAGAGTAGGAATAGGAGAATAGAGCAGATGAATGCATGGCTGAGGAGCTAGTGTATGGATCATTGCGATTTCTTATAGCGTAGAAGTGACCTGCAAAAGAATGTTGGGTGGCATCTGAATTGGAAGGAGACTAATATACTGGCAGGGAGATTTGCCAGAGCTGCTCAAGAGGATTTAAACGATTAAGGTGGGGGGTGGAACCCAGGGAAGTAGTGAGGAAAGAGATCAATCTGAGACTGGTAGTGTTGACTAAAGAAGCGAGTCAAACAGTCAGGGCAGGCAGGAACAAAACGGAGAATAAGGTAGAACTGATAAATTAAACTGCATTTATGTCAATGCAAGAGGGCTAACACGTTAGGCAGACTAACTCAGATCATGGTGAGTAACATGGGACTGGGTTTACAGAAACGTGAATCAGGGATCGGCAGGACTGGCATCTTAATATTCCAGGATACAAATCATACAGAAGGGATAGAAAGGGAAGCAAGAGAGATAGGGGAGTAGCTTTCTTTTAAAGAAGGGATAGCATTACAGTTGTACAGAGGGAGGATATTCCTAGAAATAGATCCAGGGAAGGTATTTGGTTTGAATTGAGAAATAAGAAAGGCATGATCACCTTATTGGTAGTGTATTATGAACCCCCTAATAGTCAGAGGAAAATTGAGAAACAGATTTGTAAGGAGATCTCAGGTATCTAGAAAAAATAATAGCGTGGTTATGGCAGGGGATTTTAACTTTACAGGCATAGACTGGGACTGCCATACAAGAAAATTTTCTGATTCAACTTTGGATGTACCTACTACAGAAGGTGCAAAACCTGACCAACTCTTGGGAAATAAGTTTGGGCAGGTGATTGAGATGTCACTGAGGAAGCACTTTGGGGCCAGCGACTACAACTCTATTTGATTTAAAATAGAGATGGAAGAGGACAGACCAGATATAAAAGTTTAAGTTCTAAACTGGAGAAATTTTAACGGGATTAGGCGAGAATTTTCAAAAGTTGATTTTTGGGCAAATGTTCACAGGTAGAGGGATGGCTGGAAAAGGGGAAGCCCTCAAAAATGAGGTAACGAGAGTCCAGAGAGAATAGATTTCTGTTCGGGTGGAAGGAAAGGCTGGTCGGTGTAGGGAATGCTGGAGGACTAAAATAAAATGAACGTTTCGTTTGGAAAAAGAAGGAAGCATCTGTCAGGTAGACAAGGTAGATTGAATAAAGGTAGTAGGAGTATACTTAACAGAGAAATCAGGAGGGCAAAAAGTGGACATGAGATAGCTTTGGAAATTAGAGTTAAGGAGAATCCAAAGGGTTTTTACAAATAGATGAAGTTCAAAAGACAAACGTGGGGGAGAACAGGGCCCCTCAATGATTTAGCAAGGTGGCATTTGTGTGGAGCCACAGGAGATGGGGGAGATACTAAACGAGCATTTTGCATTAGTGTTTGCTGTGGAAAATGACACAGAAGGTATAGAATGTAAGGAAATAGATGGTGACATCTTGAAAAATGTCCATTCACAGAGTAGGGAATGCTGCATGTCTTGAAACACATGAAAATGGATGAATTGCCAGGACCTGATTAGGTGCACTCTAGAACGCTGTGGGAAGCTCTGGAAGTGATTGCTGGGCCACTTGCTGAGATATTTGCATAATCGATAGTCACAGGTGAGGTGCTGGAAGACTGGAGGTTGTCTAATGTGGTGCCTCTGCTTAAGAAAGATGGTAAGGGCATACTAGGGAACTATATATCAGTGAGCCTGACGTCGGTGGTGGGCAAGTTGTTGGAGTGACAGACAGGATGTACATGTATTTGGAAAGGCAATGACAAATTAAGGGTAGTCAACATGGCTTTGCGCGGTAGAAATCATGTTTCACAAAGTTGATTGAGTTTTTTTGAAGAGCTAATAAAGAGGATTGATGAGGGCAGAATGGTGGACGTGATCAATATGAAGTTTAGTAAAGCGTTCAACAAGATTCCCCATAGGGGTCTGGTTAGCAAGTTTAGATCTCATGGAATACAGAGTGAACTAGACATTTGGATACAGAACTGGCGCAAATGAAGAAGACAGAGAGTGGTGGTGTAGGGTTATTTTGCAGACTGGAGGCCTGTGACCAGTGGAGTGCCACAAGGATCGATGCTGTGTCCACTACTTTTCATCATTTACATAAAATTATTTGGATGTGAGAATAACAAGTAAGTTTGCAGATGTCACTAAAATTGGAGGTGTAGTGGACAGTGAGGAAGGGTACCTTAGATTACAACAGGAGGATTTGAGCTTCAGGGAGAGGTTGAATAAGGTTGTTTTCCCGGCAGGGTCAGAGGCTGAGGGGTGACCATATAGAGGTTTATAAAATCATGAGGAGCATGGATAGGATATATAGACAAAATCTCTTCCTGAAGATGGGGGAGTCCAGAACTAGAAGGCATAGGTTCAGGGTGAGAGGGGAAAGATATAAAAGATTCCTAAGGGGCAAATTTTCCACGCAGAGAGTGGCACATATATGGAATGAGTAGCCAGAGGGAGTGGTAGAGGCTAGTACCATTGCAACATTTAAAAGGCATCTTAATGGGTATATGAATAGGAAGGGTTTTGAGTGATATGGGCTGGGTGCTCGCAGGTGGTACTAGATTGTGTTGGGATACCTGTCAATATGGACGAGTTGGACCGAGGCTGTACACCTCTATGACTCTGTGACTCGATTTGCTTCTCAATTTCCAGCTGACTATTTCCTTACAGTTAAGAGTGGATTGCACATAGATGATACAGAGGGGAATTTTCTCACTGAGGTAAAAGCCAAAACTGGGGTTTTGGGGATAGAATGTATTCCCAAGAGTCCTGATGCAGGAATATGTTTTTCTCAGTATGTAGTTAAAATATGAATTTGGCAACCACAGGAATGTGCAGAAAGCCAGCCGAATGGTAAGCTCATTTATTTAACATGTGGTGTATTCAATTCTCAAGCAGCTCTATTCATTGGCTCATAGAAAGTTTATTTCTTTGCAACAAGAACACGCATGTTGTCTTAAAAAAATTGAACTCATTCAAATGTCTTGTTTTCCCTGTATTCCACGTGACCTAACTTTACCAACCATTCCACCATGTGGACCTCTGTGGAACACCTTGCTGAGGTCATATATACAACATCTAACACTCTGCATTTACCAACCTTTTTCACAACTTCTTCGAAAATCTCAATTTTTCGAGGCATGATTTTACGTGCAGAAAGTCATGTTGAATATCCCTAGTCAGTCCTTCACTTTCCAAATACAAGTAAATCCTATCCCTCAGAATCCCCATCAGCAACTTACAAACCACTGATGTCAGGCTCATTCGTCAAAGGCTACTTGGCTTATTCTTAACACTTTTCTTACTTGACAAGTTAAGGTGTTAGTTAAGCACAAATCAGCTGTTTCATTATAGCAGCACCCACCAAAGAAACCTTTGGTAACGACAATTCAGTAAAACTGTTTTATTCTCACGAGCTATTTCTCTCCAGCTCACTTATAGTAAACAAGGGAAAAAAGCCCCAAAACGTCTCTCTTTTGATTCCTAAGTGGAAGAGTTTCCGACTAAGACTTCACACAAGCAACAGAGAATTCAACTTTTAGCTCAAGCAGCGAGTCAACCAAATCCAAATCAACTGAACTGAAAGCAAAACTAAAGAACCCTGAATCTGGGTGAGCTAGAATCCACCCAGTCACGCAGAGAGCTGTTTGCAACTGCATGCTTAAATTGGACACTTTTACATAAATTGCCTACATCCTCCTGCAAGGGAACCAGATAACTACAAACACGTTTTGAAAGCGCAGATTCATTATATTTGTCAAACCAAAGTTAATAGTTTACATATTTGAACTCATGTCACATTTGGCCGGTGGTACTTATGCTTTGTGTACCACAATCCAAAGACAGAGCTACAGTCATGGTTCAAACTCTGAAATTTGGCAGGGAAGAGGGTTGCGTTGATAAATGAAGAACTGAGTGCCTCTTGAGAAATGTTTTGATGATATATTTTGTCAGCAGTTAGAAAACGTAGCTTTCAGAAAAATGGAAAGTGTTTGACTATTTTACTTTATACAAATACAGCATGGCGAGTCAACGTAAGAAATTTCCTTCAAGTTAAGAGTGGTTTGTACATGGATGATATGGAGGGGGTTTTTTCTCACTGAGGTAAAAGCCAAAACTAGGGTTTTGGAGATAGAATGCATTCTGAAGAGTCCTGATGCAGGAATATGTTTTTCTCAGTATGTAGTTAAAATGTGAATTAGGCAACCACAGGAATGTGCTGAAAGCCAGTCGAATGGTCAGCTAATTTATTTAACATGTGATGTATTCAATTAACAAACAGCTCTATTCATTGGCTCATGCAAGTTTATTTCTTTGCAACTAGAACACGCATGTTGTCTTTAAAAATTGTACTCGACATGCACGGAATAACTCCAGTGGAAAACAAATGAATGACACTCTTCCAAACTAATTGTCAGATTTCAAAATGTTGTCGCATCCTATTTACTGTGGTTGTTAGGTCATTCACTCAGCCATTCCATATGTGACACCGTTCGTTTGATCGAAGAATAGTTCTAATATTACATCAACCACTGGAAGCATGCAGACATTGATATGGCGTGTGTTCATTTGTTTTTATCGTCAATGTGCTGAATAATTGATTTAAATGGATAAACCGCTGCTTTTGTAAGCTGCTCCCTGAATTTGGACTGAGTCACTCCATAAATAAACGTGTTTGTGCAACAACTTAAAATCCGTAACATAAATCCAACTTCTTTAAAAACATAAATGTTATTGCTATAATATCTCGGATTCATTCCTGTAATGGTATAATATAAGAAATGCAGAACATATGTCAACCATAATAGTATGAAGCTGCTGGATATCGTGAAAAGTAACACCAAAGATTTCCTTCTTGTCTCCATCTCTGGGTCACTGCGATTCATTCCATTGCTCTGGCCTTTCAGTCCCTTACGGACTCGACTAGCTAGTAAAATATATCTGACTGTCAGAGCATTCAGCAGGAGAATTAATACAAATGGCAGCAATGGGTTTAATACTGTGTCAAACCAGTCATATCCCACCCACCCGGACTCAGTATAACAGCTTGGTTTTATCTTACAGAACCATGGTACTTTGTTGATTATTTCTCCTGGTTCAAATAAGAAGTAGATTGGAACATTCTTTAAACCTAGCAGGACGCCAGTTGTTGAAAGCACCATGGCAGCACTTTTGTCAGTGCAGTACTTACTTTTAAACTTCTGGCAACAAATTGCCACAAATCGATCAAAAGTGAAAGTGACAGTGAACCAGACTGACCAGTCTGTGGATACATGAGTAAGAACCCTAAATACAGTACAGACGTAGGTGACATTCAGCCAAGATCCTGGGAAATAGTAAAAATTGAGTCGCTTCATCATGACATCAAATATAATAATCAATAGATCTGCCACTGCCATGGCCACCAGATACTGCGTGGTACAGGTAGAGAGTCCGCACTTACCACGAGAGAGAATGACAACAGCCACCAAATTAACTGCAAAACAAGGGGAAAAGCAACGCTGGGAATTAGTAACTAAACATCCGCCACACTAAAGACATGACTGCCCATTCTGAAAACCATTTTGCTTATATGCATGAAGGATTCAACCCATTTTAATTATAATGATCTTTTCATTTGACAAAGAATTTCCCCTCATTTCCCCACACCCCACCTTGCCTCAGTTGCAACCTTCCAGATCAGCACTGTCCTATCTGCGAATCTCCCTTCCCACCTATCCGTTCCACACTCCCTTCTGGAACTATCACCTCAATCCCGATCCCCATTCACCGATTTGCACTCTTTGCTACCTGCTTCCCAGCATCTCCCCCCCCCCCCCAATTTATCTCTCCACCCTGGAGGATACGTGCCTCTATTCCTGTTGAAGGGCTTTTGCCCGAAACGTCGATATTCCCGCTCCTCGGATGCTGCCTGACATGCAGTGCTTTTCCAGCACCACTCTGATCTAAACTCCCTAAAGAATATGATAAACTCTGCCGTGGTAGTTAAAATTATGAGTGGGCATAAGCGGACAGAAGGAAGGCAGGTACGCTGGCTGTGTAAAACTAATGCTAGTATTAAAAAAAGGATAAGATTTCAGTGTGAAAAATGTTGAGAGAAAAAAACAAACCGCTAAATTATACTTACTTACATGCACCAAAAAAACTTGGCAACGTTTTATGTGGAAGACAACTTTTAACGTAAAAGAAATGACAAGAATTCTAATTCAGAAAAATTCCATTCATGCAAAACGAAGTTGTTGGATTGAGCAGAACTATCATTATGTTGATAAACAACGATAGTAAAAGTTGAATAGTGTCCACAGACTAAAGAACAGCTGACATTATACCTAGATTTGAAATAGCATTATCAATAATTATAGATTTTGCAATTCTTGCAGGCATCTTTAAGAAACACCATCTCGAACTACAACAAGTAGTTAAGAGGAGTTCTTATGCATTCATCTTAAGCATCCTTTAAAAGAGTGGTTGCAACATAAATAAATAAATTTGCTGAAGAACTTCAACAGAATTTTACATAAAGATTTCATACTAATCTCAGAGCAAGAGGATTTGCATGACATAATCCACCATTGCTAACCAGTTCCAACATTTACCGCAGATTGGTGGAAAGGTAGAAGCCATATTGCATACAAAGGAAAATCCACGCGATCACGATTGCTCATCAGTAAGATCCACAGCATAGTTCAGGGACGTAGATGCACAATTACAAAAATTAAAAAATGTAAAGAGTACGTGAGAAAGTTAAATCACAGGTGAAACACAGAAAATGCAAATGCAATTTCCGAAAGTATGATTCCAAAACATGGATTGAAATAAAGCGAGCCATGCAATGCTGGCTTACGAGATGAAGAATGAAATGAAAATTCTTTTCACCCCTTAAATGTTTTGTTATGTCAAAACAATGCTCCAAGTATGCAGGCTCACAGATCATTGACAACAACAAACAGTACATGATAGCATGAACATGGAAACAAAGCAAATCAGTTCCAGAGAAAAAGTAATTGAAACCATCCATTGAAGAGCTGTTTACAATGTAATAGCACAAAGGAGAATATGTAATATTGGATGAATGTATTTTCAATGTTAAATAAACCTCTATTCTCATCGGTGAGGAGTGGAACAGATATGATGATACCTGAGGAATGAGAAAAGGAGGAAAAGGTGTGTAAGGCTTGTTAGACAGGTGTGAAAATTAATAAATAAACTTTTGCTGCAGAGCAATATCATAAGACACAAAGAATATGCAGTGGATGGATGGCATAGTAAATGAGATGAAGGACAAAAATTATTCTCTGAATGTATATCATTTAACATGAAATCTTAATGATTGCAAAGTTCTTTCACTGGCAAGGAGAGAGAAGATATTCGATTCATCTTTACCTCAAAATGTTAACTGAGCTTTTTCTATTCCCAATGGTGCCAGCCAGACCTGCTAAGATTTTCATCAATTTCATTTTCTTTTCCTTTTCTCTTTCAGGCATAGGAGATTGAGGTGTGTAAGATCATGAGAAGCATGGATAGGGTCAATGTACTCCCATCTTTTTACCAGTGTTGGGGAATCGAGGCCTAGAGGGCATCAGTTTAACGTTAGAAAGGTCAGAATAAAAGGGAACTTGAGGGGCTTTTTAAATACAGAGTATGGTAAGAATATGGAATGAGCTGCCAGTGGAAGTAGTTAAAGCGTGTATTTTAACAATATTTATGGGGCATTTGGAAAAATGCATGGATAGGAAAGGAATATAAGGATACGGGCCAAGTGCATGGAAATAATGTTAGCGTTGATAGACATTTTGTTTTTCATGTTTCAGTTTGAGCCAATGGGCCTGTCTCCATGCTGCAGGACTCAAAGACTCTGTGATCGTTTCAAGTTGTTCTTTCACATCGTTGCAGCTCAGTTCTGCTCCTCAACCATCTTTGAATTGTGCATGTTGCATTCTATTGGTTCAATTCAATCCACACTGAACAACATCACTCTCTGCACACATTGTCAAATATCTTCATGACTGGTTAAAAAAAACTGTGTCTTTGACAGCAGTTGAGTCTTTTAGAAACAAAAGAAACGAAGTAAATAGAGTGGAGGATTCAGTTTCCTGAAATAATCATTTGAATGTTTAGCAGGATTGCTTAGTTGCATCCACACTGATTACTGTCATACTTCGATCGAAATTTACTGTAGAGGGAATTCTCTGATATTCCATTTCGATTGGTTGAATGCATTCAGTTTAAACCCATTTGGACATGTTCATCCTGGTTCACCCAGTCAAAACAAATCTACAAAGACCCATTGTTTGACCGACCCGTAATGAATTATGCATCTGATTTGAGAATGCAGGATATTCGGCAAAATAGTGAATGGCAATTTATTAACACTGAAAACTCAGGGAAAGAAAGTACAATTTGTCTTTCGATATTGGTATAAAAGCGCAGATTTATTTTAAGAAACAAAGATGAAGTTGAAATGATAAGCGACATAATGTTACTTCGCCAATCAAATTACAAGAAAACATATTAAGTCCAAAATTGATTTACACGGTATGTTGAGCTGTTCCGGAGACGCACAGTTCAGTTCTCTCATCAGTGCGAGATCTTGGTGACCATCTTGACACATATATCAACAGAACTCAGGCAAGACAGAACGTTGAGGAGATGAGCAGTACAGATAAACACTTACCAGGCACTCCAATAACTGCAAGCAGCAAATACCATACTTTCCGGATACTATAAAAAAAGTCGAGCATTTCTTTTAGCGTACTTGCTTGTCGACTGGTCCTGAAGACAATGCATTCGTATAAAACTCTGAATTGCATATTCGAGAGTCCTGTAATTATAAATGGTGGGATCTCCAGGGGGATTTTGAAGTTGCGGCATCCTTCAAGTTAATTAACAATATATTTGTTTTGCGTTTGAAAAAGAAAACAGATTGAAAAATCTTAGTGAAATTTCTGTCATGAAACATGTTATGAATTGTAAAATCCCCAAAACTGCCAATTCTCGTTATGGAAAATAATGTAGGATCGAAGATGCATTGTCTCCGAAGATGTTTTTGATGTTTCAAGCAACATCGAATCTGTTTCTGATTTGACATTATTTTGTGTAGATTCTGAAAGCAAAGGTTTGCCCAATTGAAATTACGCTGACAGGACAAGATTCTCGTGTTATAGGATGCAAGTGTTCTTTTATTGAGATAATTCAGTTCGCACATTAAATGTGCTAGATATGTTGATACTTTAAAGAATTAGGCAGTTTAACAGATTGACTCGCACTGGACCTTTCAATCCAGGACATTAATAGTGTACATTTAATATGCATGAATTAGGTTTACAAGTAAATTCAAGAGAAATTCTACGAATTAGGCATATAGCGTGGAGAATACCAAATGATTTCAAAAACCTGTTGAAAATGAAACAAAATTAAAAGTTTTACTGCTAAGAAATATAAGACAGAAATTAAAATAAAAGCTTGACAGATAGCAGAACCACTGAAACAAATATATGGACAGCTTAGGGATACAGCTATTCAAAGTTTCTTTATACCATTCAGAATGGCATGGAGCGCTGGTCAAGGTGGCATCAGACAGTAAAAAACATGTTAAGGACTTATAGTTAAGACTATCCAGATGACTGTGATGAAGGAATTCCTTTTGTGTTTTTTGTGATCAGAGATGCGTCAATTGAATCGATCAAATTCCGTCTATTTGAATTAGATTTTGAAGTGAGAGGATCACTAAAATTGATTGAGCAGAAACTGGTGGATCTGAATGCAGAGACCACATACTTGGACTATGTGACAGATTTTATGGAATGATTAAATAGAGAGGGGGAGTTGGCTAGACAGCACTTAAAAGTGTCACAGCTAACAATGAAACAGGAATCAAACAAGAATTCAAAAACTCACAATTTTGCTGTAAATAAAGTTCAATTTACTTACCGTGATAGATGAACCTTGAAAAGCAAGGTCTTGTCGACTTTTCCAAGTCGAAACGAGGTTGAGTGATGTGAACTATTTGATAAGGAGTCCGGTGACAAAGATATCTCACAGAGTGTGTCATTTGAATATACTGTAAAAGTATTTTGACTGGGAAAAACGCACAATGAAAATGTGTTGTTAGGTACAACCCAGAGAGCAGGAATGCAAAAACAACTGTTACTGGAGAGTTTCCCATACCATCGACAATAACAAGCCACTCTACAATTCCTGGAAAAAATGTACGTTTTCTAGGAAATTTTGTAGGAAATTATTATAGAATATTAGCAACCTCTGAATTAATAAATAAAGGCAAGGCGTTTCATTGAACAGTGGGCTGCCAGAAGGCACTTTACAGCCTGAAAGTTGTGTTAACCACTGCCCCAGTACAAGCCACACCTAATTCCGTGAAACCGTTCAAAGTGATTATCCGTGTGAGAGATGTGGGTGTCCCTGCTATACTGTTACAGGAAGACAATGAGAAAATTTGAAGGCCTATCGGGTACTTCGCCAGGAAACTGAACCTTCATCAGCATAAAGATTCGACAGTTGTGAGGGAGAATTTGAGGTTGGAATTGACGTTACATTTCATCATAAATGTTGCGAATAATGTATCAGAGGCAACCATATATACTATTCCTAACCCATTGAACTGTTTGGAGGAAATTAAGAATAAAAATCCCTGACTACTTAGATGGCACTTGTTCTTGCAGCCATTCAATTTAAAAATACTGCCTGTGGCAGGATGAGAAAATATGCATTATCGAGACGTGGATAAGAAATGGAGAGGGTTGATTGCAAGATTGAGCAGGAATACACTGAATAAATCTTTTCTGTGTTGCTGGGTTTAAAAAAGCAGGAATTTTAATCCGTGTCATAACAGTCTTTTCGAATTAACAAATACGTTAGATTTGGATTTAACCAAGGACAAAAGAAAAAGCTGAACTTATCAGGGGATTACTCAAAAACTTAAGCGTGTCACAGAAACAGACAAGTGCAGTAGAGGTAGAAAAGATTAAATTACTATTGAGGAACATGGTCTTCAAAGATAAATAAAGCGAGAGAGAGAGGAATGAGAGAGGGAGACAGAAAGGGAAGGAGGGCGAAGAAAGCAAAAGAGAGAGAAAGGAGAGAGAGAGATGAAAAAAAGAGAATGTAAAGAAAGGAAGAGAAAAAAGAGAGACGAAAGAGGGAGGGGGGAGAAGTGGAGAGAGAGAGGAAAACAAAGAGACAGAAAGTTCATGGCTGAGCAAAAAGAGAGAGTAATTGATCTTCAGAAGTTGCGACTTAATCAGCACATTTTAGTTCACAGAATGGAGATAAAAAGAGAAGGTAGTGATTTGGCAGAAACGTCAAAGTTCTGTCACATTTTGTTGAGAAATACGTTGAAGCCTTCTTTATTTCACTTGAAAAAAAAAGACTCAGCAGAAGATGTAGACCATGGATTTATGGGTAATGCTAGTTCAGATTGAACTGGAAGGCATAGCGAATGAGGTATTTGTCGCACTGGTAAGAACTTACATCCGGATAAAAAAATAAATCCAAGAGGTTTGCAAGAAGGTAAAAGGCGGCAGGTGTTTCCACTGTCTTAAAGTGGGAAACGTAAATTCACAGTGCTGATTGTTAAAGAAGGGTGGTGTTGTAAAAGATGTGGTAGAATTTAAGCCCGTGACCTTAATGGAGGTTGTAAAGTAGACACAAGAAGATCCGAGGAGATTGCACAGCTTTGGTAGGTGCTGGATATGGAAAAACTCGCCTATCTGGCTAAACGTTACTCAGAAAAAAACAGGGGAAGAAGGATAACAAGTTATAATTTTGAGAGATACAGGATCTGACCTGTCGCTGACAGTAACAGATGACAAAATATGTACTCTTTCTGATATATTACATGAGAGTGTGTAAATTTGTGGGATTATATGGATATAATTTAGCTTTTGCCTATATAAAATCAGGTTGAAGTGCCAAATCAAGACTGGCGAAGATACAGTGTGACTGATTGAAAGAGTGATAGTTCCAGAAATTCAGTTTGTTCTTGGGAATGATTTGGCAGGGTCGAAGGTGGGAGTGGCATCCATTCTTGTGGAGTACCTTAAGGATGTCCTAGAAACTGAGGAGTTAGAACAGAAATATCCTGATATTTTCCCAGACTTTGCGATATACCAATCCCACTATCCTAAGTCCTAGCCCGAAGCGAGAAATAAAGACAAAGATTAAGGAGTTGAGGTTCAGTCAGTAGATACCCTATTTTACGTAATGTTGCAAGAAAAACCGCGAACAGACAAAAGTGTTCAGTCCTGGAAGGGTCAGAGTTTTGCAACAGCAAAACAAGATGATAAAATAAATATATGTGATTGCATACTCTGAAAATGAGGCAAAGAATACTCAGGAGGGTTATTATCTGCAATAGAGAGTCTTAAAATGGATATGGAGACCACAGTTTGTCAGTGCAGAGAGGAACTGGGCCAAAGTGCATCAGATTGTGTTGCTGGCAGCATACAGACCGAAGCTGTTATGGATCGCACATGAACTACCTGGAGTAGTTCATTTCGGGCTACAAAAGACTCAGACAATGGTACAGAAACATTCTATTGGCCTGGAATATTGTTAACTTTTGCTGTCCGTGTCATACATGCCAAATAGTAGTTAAGCCACATGCAGTTATAAAACCAGAACCTTTGTTGCCAATTCATACATTTGAAGAACCTTTCAAGCGTAGAGGTCCCTTCCCGAGAACTAAAAGTGGGGACCACTACTTGTTAACTATAATACATGTGCCTACCAGATTTCTGGAGGCATCTCCATTGCGGAGTATCAAGGCAAAAAAATGGTAAAGGAGTTAGCAGCTTTCTTCACACGGTATGAGCTAACCAGAGAGATTCAGTCAGACCAAGGGTCAACGTTTACTGCTAGGTTATTGAAGGAGGTTATGGATAGCTTAAGTACAAAGCACTTTAAATCCACGGAGTATCATTCTGAATCTCATAGTGCTTTGGAAAGTTAGCAACAGAGCCTGAAGAACATGTTGAGCGCATACTGTCAGGACTACCCGAATGATTGGGATGATGGTATCCCATTCGCATTATTGGCCATTAGAGATGTCCCTAAATAATCAACTCATTTCACTCCCTTTGAGTTAATAATCGATCATGAATTGAAATTTATTGGAAAAAATAGTGACAGGACCACAATCGGAGATCTCACACATAATTTATGTATCGGAGGTAAGGGAGAGATTAAATCGAGCAGGTGAGTTTGATAAACTGCACCAAAATAGGACACAGAGACAATGAAGCAGGTGGTAGCTAAATGATCAGAGACTCAGACATTTTCCAGAAGGGATAATGTGTTAGTCCTGTTACCAGTGATAGGTGATCGCTTCAAAGCCAGGTTCAGTGGCCCCAGTGAAATACAGAAAAAGTTGAGTGGGGTGAACTAGCTATTAAAGATGCCAGATAGAAGACAAAAGTATTGGGTATGTCATGTGAACATGTTGGAAGCGTATCATACTCGAGAGAAAACATTGGAGAAACAGGTGTTCATTACTGCCCCGCAGGTTGAGAAATCATATTCAGATGATTTGTATTTTGAGCTGCCTCAAAATCGATTAAAAACTGAACAAGTCTCCGAGGAGTGGGATAGGTTAGTGAGCTATATATCTCTGGAGCATAAAACGCAGTTTAAAGATTTGTTCCTTCAGTTGACAGACATATGTAAGAATCAGATATGAAGAACTAATGCTATTGTACATGAAGGGAGGGAATACTGCTAAGGTAAAACAACACCTTTATCGGTTTAACCCTTTCAAAGCCAGACAGATCCAGATGGTGGTGGAGGCCATGTACGACGAGGACATCATCGAACTAAGGCAGACCGAGAGAAGTTTGATGATCCTCTTAGTTCCCAAACTGGACGGTACTAAACAATTATGCGTGGATTATCAGTTGGTCAACACCATTAAAAAATCAGACTCATCCAATTCTGACAAGCCAGTTACATCACCAAGTTGGACATATTGTTGTTTTGCTGGAAGGTGCCTTAACCAGAGATGGCGAAATAAATGTCTGTGTTTGTAACTCCAAATGGGATGTATCAGCATAAAGTGATGCCCTTTGGAATGAAGAACACACCCACTACATTCCAAAGACTCATGAACAAAGTTGTGGCTGAATTGACAAACTGTGTAGTCTATTTAGACGATGTAGTGATCTTGAGCGACTGCTGCAAAGATCACATGGTTGTACAGTTGGCAGAGCTCTTTGAACGAAGACAAGAAGCATAACTGTTTGTACACTTAAATAAAACGGAACTCGCAAAAGCTGAATTCATGTTCTTGGGGCACAACATCATAAAAGTTACAAAAGGTTGAATGATGGAACATAAAGACGAAAGTCGTCGAGGAATTTCCACAATCGAAGAAAGAGGTCCTTTGATTCGTAGGACTCAGGGGATTCTGCCGGAAGTTTGTTCCCAACTTCAGCAGTGTAGTGGCAAGGTTAAGTGATTTGCTGAAGAAGAACACAAAGGTTTGGTGGACACAACTATGCCAGGAGGCAAGCAATCATTTGAAAGTCATGTCAACCACCAAATCCGTTTTAACTTCACAAAACCTTTCAAAAACCTTTGAAGTCACCATGGATGCTCGTGACATTAGAGTTGGAGCTGGACTGCTACGTGAAGATGATGATGAGATTTAACTGCCAGTTGGTTACTTTTCGCAGAAGACCAACATCCACCATGTTAGGGTAATGTGTTAATAGAATAGAAAGAAAATTGATGTAATATTTTCATCATGATGGTTCTTGATTTACTTATTAGGGAGGTGTTATCAAGGTGTAGAAGTGTAGTGTACCTTCAAGAGAGTGAAGGACTTGGCAAACATACCGAGAGCTGGAGAGTTTACAATGTAACATTTGGTTCAGAAAAGATAGCACTGGCTGAGTTGGTATGAGACAAAAGCAAATTCGAATTTGGCCAACCAATTTAAATGAAGACCAGAAAATAGGAAATTCCAATCAAGTTTGAGTTTAGTATATTGATAGTCTGAAAAGTCAATGACACAGTCCGATGCTTTGTGGGTACAAGACATGGGAAAAGTGAACAGTTGGGAGGGGAACTGCCAAGGTACCAAAAAAGACTGCCTGAAAAATAGCTTTCTTACAGGTACCTTTGTCGATCAGTAACCCATGAACCAGAGTCCCCAAGAAGAAGAAAAGATGGCAGGAATACAGAGAAGAACTGAAAACTGCCTGGTTTTGTGAGAAGTTTATTTTGTAAACCTTAATGGGGAGTTTAATAGGACTAGTATTATACAAGGGAAGATGGAAGATAAGGTAGAGCAAGGAGCTGAAATAGTTGTCAGTAAATCAATCTCTGTATTCTTTCAGAAATAAAGTTGTCAATTTTTACTTTAAATAGTTATTGGCCTCTTTAATCTTTACAGATTACTGTACGGGATATATCTTTTCTGGGTTACTGTGTTAAAATAAGCGGGAGGGTGGACCCCGTGTCGTAAAACCAGGGAGAAAAACCGTTCACCTGCTCTGACTGCTGGAAGACTTTGGTTCAGAAATACAAATAATCTGTGCACCAGAGAACTCACACTAGAAAGAAACCGTTCGTCTGCTCTAGTTGCAGGATGGGATTCACGAGGCCATTTACTTTACTTAAGCACCAGTTAACTCACACTAGAGACAAATCGTTTCCTTGCCCTGAATGTAGCAAGGGATTCGCTCATAAACTCACTTGCATCAACATCACAGAACTCACACTGGAGAAATTGCATTCAACTTCTAAGTGTGGGAAGAAATTCACTCAGTTAGCGAACTTAAAATCACACCAGGGAACTCATAGTGGAGAGAACCGTTTATTGATCGAAGTGTTGGGAAGGGATTTTCAGTCTTCCAGGTTATGTGAGCACCAGAGAACGCATACTTGGGAGAAACTGCTCACCTGCTGTGACTGCAGGAAGAGATACGTTCCGTTACCACACCTACATTTATATTAGAGAACTTAGACTTGATAAATACTATTCACCTTCAGTAAATGCGGGAAAAAGTCACGCAGTCATCCTACTTGCATTCACACGAGTGAACTGATGATTGAAAACAAAACCATTCATCTGAAATTCAATAGTTAGAGGAAGACATCAGGCATTCTGCAGTCGTAAATGCGACTCTTGGTTTGTGTGTTGCTTCCCGGGTTCCAGGGTCAAGATTGTCTCGGATTGAGTTTATTGTATTGTTCAGAGGGAACGTGAGCAGCTAGAATCCATCTCACACTTCGGTATCAATGACGTAGCTAGGAGAAAATGATGAGGATCTGAAAGGAGTTAGGTTGTAAACCGAAAAGCAGGATAAACAGAGTAGGAATCTTAGGATTGCTACCGGTGCCAATGGCGAGTGAAGCTAAGAACAGAAAGCAAATGCATTTGAACACGTGGCTTCGGAGCTGGTTTAGGAGGGACGGCTTCAGATATATGGATCATATCTGCAGGGATGTGACTTGTCTCAGGATACCAAATATCCTGGGCAGGAGGCTCTGTATAGGTTTTTTGAGTGTTTAAAGTAGTTACAAATCAGATGATCGAATGGGCAGTGACCAGCCGGATACAGCTTGCAGAGAGTTTATGAGGAGGTGTAGACAGTTGAAAGGGCAGTGTGATTGTTTTAAGTGTGTCTATTTTAACGAAAGAAGTGCCAGTAATAATGTTAATGAACTTAAACTGGAGTCACAATGTTGTGGCCATTACAGAAACTTAGATATCACAGAGGGAGGAATGTTTGTTGGATGTTCCAGCGTTTAGACGTTTGAAAAGAAATTGGGAGGGAGGTAAAAGAGATTGGGGAATGGTATTGTTAATCAGAGATAGCATTAGAGCTGCAGAAAAAAAGTAGTCGAGGATGGTTTGTCTACTGAGACATAATTGGTGGTAGAGAAACAGGAAAGGAATAGTGACTTCATTGGAAGGTTTCTAAAGATCCCCAATAGTAACGGAGGCGTGTGTGAGCTGATTGGGAGATTGGAAACAGATTTTGGAAAGGTTTGGAATTAACGGGTTTGTTGCCCTGGGTGATTTCAATTTCCCTGATATTGATGGAACCTCCTTCATGCAAGTAGTTTTGACAGAGCAGTTTTTGTCAGGTGTGTCCAGGAAGCTTTCCCAACTCAATATGTAGATAGACCGACTAGAGGTGAGGCCACATTGAATTTGCTGTTTAGCAACGAACTATGTCAGATGTCAGAACTCTCGTTTGGAGATCATTTCGGTGATTGTGATCACAACTCCAAGACCTTTACTATAGTAATGGAAAAAGATAGCAGCAGCTGTTATGGGAAAGTACTTAATTGGGGTGGGGGAGGGGGATTACAGTATTATTAGGCAAGGACTGTGCAGCATAAGTTGGGCGAAGATATTGTCACGTAAAGGAACGACAGAAATGTGGAGGGAGCACTTGCTGATACTGCTGGATAGGTTTGTTCAACTGAAATAAGGGATCGATGGTTGAATAACCTTGTATGACAAGATATGTGTAACATTCAGTGCCAAGGAAGAAGGAAGCTTACTTAAAATTGAGGAAGCAAGGATCAGACAGGACTATAGACTTTACAACGTAGCCAGGAAGGAACTGAAGAGTCGATTTGGTGAGCGAGAATGGGAATGACAAAACCTTGGCAGTTATGATTATCGAAATCTCCAAGGTGTACTACACTTATGGCCAGTGATCGGGTAGGGCCGATCACGGATAGTGGAGGGCATTTCGATTTAGAGGTGGAAGAACTGGGGCAGTTTCATAATGAATGGATGTTGCAAAGCACATTGCTGAAGTCGAGCAGTGGATCTGGTGCATATGGATTTTAGCAAGGTGCTTGATAAGGTTCCCCATGATAGGTTCATTCAGAAAGTATGGAGGCATGAGATAGAAGAAAACACGATGTCTGCATACAGAATGGGCTGTCCCATATGAGAGAGAGTGTGGTAATAGATGGAAGGTATTTCAGCCCGGAGCTTGGTTCGGAGTAGAATTCTGCAGTGATCTCTTCTGGGACCTCTGATCTTTGTGATTATTTAAAATGACCTGAATGAGGTAGTGGAAGGGTGTGTCAGTAATTTTGTCGATGACACAAAAGTTGGTGTAGTTATGGATAGTGTGGAGGGCTATTGTGAGTTGAAGGAGGACATTGACTGGCTGGAGAGCTGTGCTGATAAATAGCAGATCGAGTTCAACCTGTAAAAATGTGAAGAGATTCATTTCGGAAGATCAACTGTGAATGCAGATGAAGGATTAAAGGCAGGAATCTTGGCAGTGTGGAGGAAAAGAGGGATCTTGAGTGTTATGAAGGTGTAGATGTGTACTGCACCTGTACGAGTGACTGGAAGCTGGCATGGACTCAGGGAGACACATAGTGTGCTGGAAGAATTTAAAATGTAATACCTGATTGTGAAACTAATTGTGTAGCTGAGGTGCCATAATATGAAAACAACTTCAAATTCGTCCAATCAGGTTAAATTATCCCCCAGATACCAAACTTCTGCCAAATGTGGATTTAGTATTTTGACAACATCAGACCAATGAAACGAAGCAAGGTTTTGGTAATGAACCGAACATTTTGAACAGTTATGGAGAGAACTGCCAAGAAAAACAACAAGTATAGATTGCTAGCCTAAAAGCTCTCTGAAATGTACTTGGTCATATGAAAGACCTGTGAAGCAGAATACTGGCTGGTTTGAAAACTACATTTTTTGTACATCTCAATCGTTTTTTTATCGGACTTGTATTGCAGGTAGGGAGGAAAGAGATAGTTATCACAGAAAGAAGCTGCAAATAATTGTTGGTTTTAATATTCTCTGTTGGACTTATGAAATACAATTATTAATCTTTACTTTAAATAGTGACCTTTGAAATGTCTTTGTCGAAATTTAACAGATTATGGCCTGAGGGGAGTTTCTCCCTGTGTTGTGCTTAAATTAGCATAGCGTTTTCCCCCTTGTCATAACGTTGGGGTCCACGTCCTTACTTCCCAAAATGTTGCCAGTCAAGTTGGTAAGGCTGTTAACTATGTTGATGGTGTGTTGGCTTTCAGTAGCTGTGGGACTGATATTAAGAGTCGCGACATTAAGTTGCCGGTAGGACCACACTTGTACTCAATTCTGGTCGCCTCATTAAAGGAATGTGGAAGCTTTAGAGAGGATGCAGACGAGATTCACCAGAACACTACCTGAACTGGAGTACATGTCTCATGATAGAAGGTCGAGGAAATGAGGGCTTTGCTCATTGGACCGAAGAGGTGTGCGTGCTGACTTGATAGATGTATACAAGCTGATGAGAGGCATAGATAGAATGGACGCCAGAGATGTTTTACCATTGTTGAAATGGTATCACTAGGGGGAATAATTTTAACAGTAATTGGAAGATTGCAGGGAGATATCAGAGGTTGGCGCTAATCTCAGAGAGTTGTTAATCTTATCCCATATAACCTTTTTCTAACGTTTAACAAACAACTGACATAAAGTTCACTGGTGTATAATCATGAGGGTTTTCTCTACTCCCCTTCTTGAGCAAGGGAACAGCATTTGCTATCTTCCAGTCTACTGATACTAATCCTGTAGACAATGACGACATAAAGATCAGAGTCAAGGCTCGGAAATCTCCTCCCTGGCTTCCCAGAGAATCATCAGATAAATCCAATTTTACCCATGGGATTTATCTGTTTTCACACTTCCCAGATTTTCTGAAACCTTGTCCTTGCGAACCTCAATCCTATTTCGTCCAATAGCCTGTTTCACAGCATTCCCCTTGACAACATTGTCTTTTTACAGTGTAATTGCTGATGAAAAATATTTGTTTATTGCTTCCCCAATTTCCTCAGACGCCATACTCCAAGTATGGTCAAACCAGGGCTCTGTAGAGATGTAGCATAACCTCTTGGCTAAGAAACTCAATCCCCACCACCACTAATGAAAGCAAACACACCATATGCCTTCTTAACAATACCATCGAACAGGTCAGTAAGATTCATCTGCTTCTCCACACTGCCAACATTTCTGCATTTAACGGGGTGTTCTGCGTTCAAATTCGAAAATCCAAAGTGAATCACTTCGTGCTTTTCGAGGTTGAACTCTATCTGCCACCTCTCAGCCCAGCTGCGCATCCTGTGAATGCTCTGTTGAAAACTACGTCATCCATCCACACTATCCACAACTCTATCAAAATTCGTGTCATTGACAAAGCTTCCACTTTCTCATCTGAGTCATTTATAAAAATCACAAACAGTAGAAGTCCGACAACCAATCACTGCTGAACACGACGATCACTGAGCTCCATGCTGAATAATTTGCATCTACCAACACCCTCTGTCTTCTGTGGGCCGGCCAATTCTGTATCCAGACAGATAGGTTTGCCTGTATCCCAATGCCTCCTCACTTACTGAAGAAGTCTACATCAGGAACGTTGCCAAACGCCTTGCTAAAATCCGTGTACACCACCTCGACTATTCTGCCTTCTTCTGCGTGTTTTATCACATCTTCAAAGAATTCAAAAAGGCATGTGATGCATGACCGGTCCCTCACAAAGCCATGCTGACCATCTCTAATCAAACTGTGGTTTTCCAAGTATTCATAAATCCTGTCTCTCGCAATTCTCTCCAATATTTACCCATCACAGACGTAAGACTGACTGATGTGTAATTCCCAGGATTATCCCCATTCCCTTTCTTGAACAAGATAATAACATTTGCCACCCTCTAATAACCTGTTTGCACGCCAATGGACAGTCAGTATGCAAAGATCATCTTCAAAGGCGCAGGAATCTCTTTCCTCACTTCCTGCCATAACCTCGGATGTATCCTATCTGGCCCAGGGAATTTATATATCCGCATGTTTTTCAAAGTCTTCGCCAATCCTCCTTCTTAACTTCAACCTGTTCGAGCCTATCGGTCTGTTTCACGATGTTCTCTGACGTACCTCAGAGTAGTGAATACTGAAGCCAAATATACATTAAGGACCTGCCCTACTTCCTCCGACTCCATGTAAAACTACCCTCCACTATTCCTGAGTGGTCCTACCCTCACTCTGGCCATCCTCCTGTTCCTCAGGTAAGTGTACAATGCCTTAGGACTTTCCTTCATTCTACCCGCTAAAGCTTTGTCATGCCTCCTTCTAGCTCTCGTAAGTCCATTTTTCAGTTCCTTCACGGTTACATTGTACACCTCTAAAGTCCTGTATGATCCCTACCTCCTTAACCTTAAGTAAGCTTCTTTTTCCACTTGATTAGATGCACGACATCTTTGTCACGCAAGTTTCTACCATGCCTTCCTTGCCTTAATGGGACAAGCCTATGCTGCACTATCAGCAGGTGCTTCCCAAGCAACTTCCACTTTGCTGTTGTACATTTCCCTGAGAACATATGCTCCCAGTTTGGGCGCCCCAGTTTCAGCTTAATTGCATGATAATTCCCCCTTCCCCAATTAAATACATCCTCATAGTACTAGCTCTGACTCTTCTCTTTGATCATAAGAAAGGTCAATACTCCACTGAGGATGGTGTACTTAAATGCATGCAGTATACGAAACAAGGTAAATGAGATTGTAGCAAAGATTAAAATTGATAGATATAATTTCGTGAGTATCAGAGAGATATTGCTCAAACAGGGTGAGGGTTCAGAGCTAAATTTCCAAGGGTATGCATTCTATGGAAAGGACAAGCAATTGGACAGAGAGGGTCGGTTTGCCTTGTTAGTGAGAAGTGAAATCGATAGGAGACGTGGATAAACGTATGGATGATAATGGAACAGTGTAGGATAGAAGGACTTCAGATTGGTTTCACAGGTCTGCGCAATATCGAGGGCTGATGGGCTGTAGTGTTCTATGTTCTATGTTATATATTCTATATACAGTTGTAAGGCTTGGAGACGTTATATGTGGAGTTGAGACTGTAAAATGCACATAAAAGTAACACTGCTACTTTTCTCATAGGGCCTTCAATTTCGTAGACTGGGAAAAATGATTTGACAGTAGATACTAAGAAAAGGAATTCGTAGAATGTCCACCTTGTTTTGCAGCAACTAGTAACAGAGCACACGAAGAAACAAGCAATTGTGGATTCCGTGATGTGCCATGAAGCAGTCTTGGGTAGGTACCTTAATATGAACAAATTCGTTGGAGCAGTCGCTACAATATGGTAGAAGTCACCCCGAAGTTTGAGAGGGCAAAATTAGACTCAGATGCAACGGTTTTATAATTGAGGGAAATTAAAAACAAAGACATAAGGAAGGAGCTGGCCAGAATGGATCAGAATGGGAAGCTAGCAGACAAAATGGTTGAGCTTCACTGATAGGATTTTCTGGGGTAATTTGGGAGGCACAGCAGAAATTCATCCAACCGACACCGAATTAACCACTCGATCAGACGCTAAGAGGAAAACCATTGGTACGTAACTTAATGAAATTTTCTTTGTATTGCATGAACTATTCGAATTTGACGTGCGTCTAAATTTTCTCTCCCCGAGTTCTACATATTATCAAGACTTCTGACAACGTTTACTTTATGAAAAAAAAGAATAACTATTCACTCCTCCAGTGAAAGGCACCAAACAAAATTCGAGGAATGGCTTGATAAAAATTCACAAACTACAAACTAACAACCTGAATTATTAGCCAAAGTTCCCCCTTTTTCCCCAAGCCAGTAATTAAATTTGACAGAAAGGACCAAAGGTTGATAGTGGAGGATAGTTATTAGGCTAAAGTTAGAAAGATGGGGAGATATGTTGACGGATTCAGAGTATTTGAATCACAGGCTAGCAGCTTCGATCTCCAAATGCGCTAAACCCCTCTGAGCAACTCTATGACAGCTTGGTGAGAAAAGAGCTGCAACTGTTGAACAAGTAAGTGAGTTGGGTTGGATTCTTCTCAGCAGCCTCCTCCTACTAACCGGCCAAACTGATTCGCTCATCCTATGCTCCTTGCCAAAAACGGTCTTCCAGTTCGACCTTTACTCCTCCAGTCACAATCATCTGTTCTTTGCTTCAGGCAGTCTCCCTTTAGCGTTTACCAATTGCGCAATCAGAGCGTGTCTCCTCTCCGGCCGCAATTCCTTCTTGAACATTGCTGTTCAACTCCAGGCAGCGACTCAAAAAAGATGATGTACTATCGACAATATGTAGTAATATGAGCTGCAGGTTAAATTCAGATCTAACATGATCGTGTTATATGGTGGTGCAGACTCGAATGACCTGGTGGCATATATTTGGTCCTTGTATAGCGAAATGTTGAATTTGTTATATCTCTCCGACAATCTATCTTCCCGTTCCTGACGTTGCTAATCTGAAAAAAGGCGAAACTGCTCCCAGGAACTGATTGTGCAAAGCATGCCTGATGCCTGATTGTCCATACTGTGAGGAAATCATAACACGGTTCAGTAGATCAAAATCCTACTTACTTCTTTAGCTAAATGGGATTTCACACCATGACGCATTTTGTAGCAACAACCTGCCCAAGGCAGGTCCAGTATTGAATCTTTTAGTTTACAATTTATTTTGGAGCAAATGCCATTATGACTCCTGCTTTGAATGGAAACAAGAAAATTCGCTAATAACTGGGATAAATCAAACAAAAGAAATCCTCCTTTCCCTACTGTACTAAATTTTCTTTAATGCCAGATTTTCCATTTAGCAGTGGTTTCATGAAATACTCTAGACTCATATTATTCTGGAAATAGAAAGCCCTGCCTATCATGTACACTGGTTTACCCCGGGAAAAGGAGAAATTGAGTACTGCAGTTGCTGCATGGCTGATTAAGGGGTTATGAAAAAAAAGTCAACTCTCCTGTTCCTCCGATGCTGCCTGACCTTCTCTGCTTTTCCAGGGTGACACTTTTTGTCTCGTTACCCCAGGAAATGTCAATGGACAGAAAAATTAAAATACCACTTCTTAGAGGTTGGACAGTTATTTATCATTTGCTGTCAGTATTTGATTCGTCGTCAGATTAACTAATTGTCTTTTACAAGTTAACTATTTTAAGTTTGAGTATAAATATGGGTACAGATTACTTGATTTGAAACTTGAGAAATACTTAGATTCCCTGCAGTGTAGAAACAGGCCCTTCAGCCCATCAAGTACACACCGATCTTCCGAAGAACAACCCTCCCAGACCCATTCCCTTACATTTACCCTTGCACTTAACACTACGGGCAATTGAGCATGGTCAATTCACCAAAACTATACATTTTGGGATTGTGGGAGGGAACCGGAGCACCCAGAGGAAACCCACGCAGACACGGGGAGAACATGCAAACTCCACGGAATTGAATCCGGGTCCCGGGCGCTGTGAGGCAGCAGTGCCAACCACTGAACCACCACGCCGTCCCGCACTTGCCAGACCTGTACAAAATTCAAAATGTATCTCTCTATTTATGAATAACCTGGCATTATTCTGTGCTGTCCCGCTGCATCAAGTTACTCAAGACAGAAAGTAGGAATGCTTTTCAGGCAGAGGAGAAGGCCAGAATGAATGCTGTCAGACATTAAAGACATCATTCGGGACTCAGATCATTAAATATGGTGATCTGTCCCAACTGGTAGAATGATCGTGGACCAGAGGGCATAGTTCTACAGGGTTTAAAAAAAAACAAACGCGAAGTGAGAAAGCATGTTTTAACGGGCGAGTCATTTGGAATTTAAATACTGTACATAGAAGTGAGAAAATCAACTGAAGGATTGAACTGGGCATTAGATGATTATTTAAATAGAAACAATTACCAAGTTATAGTGAAGAGGAAGGATTGCTATATTAACTAAACTTTCCCAGTGAGCTTGTGAATCATGGGATGACTAGACCTCTTTTGCATTGTCACGATGATTTGGTGATTTCACAAAGCTAGGAATCATTCTTTCTCGGAAGAGATTTTAAAGAGTTCTGCAACTGATCCATTAATCAGGATGATTTCAAAATGTCCGAATATTAGAACAATTGCAATTGTGTTAAGTTTGACCATTGATGTACGAGGACAAAATAGAGATAGGAAATAAAAAATAATTGTTAAAACATGTGAGACTGCTGAACATAAACAAATCCTCAGACGTGTGTCAAACACATCCAACATTGCAAGTCTTAAGTTTGACCATTGATGTACGAGGAAAAAATAGAGATAGGAAATAAAAAAATACTTGTTAAAACATGTGAGACTGCTGAACATAAACAAATCCTCAGACGTGCGTCAAACACATCCAACATTGCAAGTCTCCCGATCAAACAATCGAGTTAGCTTGGTACTGCAAAGCTCAGTGGAATGTTTATCAGAAGATGTTATGCCTGCAGTGATTTTAAGAACAAATCTAATGGTGCCTTATATTATTCGGTCATGAAATCCGTCTCGTCATTGACATTTGCAAAGTGAAGGAAGGGCATTGACGTTTTGGGGATATAAAAAATACTGTTCCTGAGGCATAGTAATAAGTAAACATTTCAAAAATGACCAAAAGATGCCAAAAGTATGACGAAAAAAGGTAAACCTACTTAGGTCTAACTTTAGTTTAACTAGCTCGATTTGAATAACAAAAGCAGAAGTTTTGAACAGGAGAACGGATTTTCATTTAGGTTATTTCTGACTTGTGGGACATTTTCAGATATTCGCACCTGATTCTCCTTGGAAAGAACTCCCATCTCAAGGGATATAAAATAAGGCGGTGTCCCATTTTCTGGTTTTCACTTGTTACTTGCTTCATTTTGCATTTAATTACCTTATGTATCTGGGGAGTAAAACAACTACCATGAGGACATTGCTTTGATCAGCACCCCTATAAAGAAATTCCTCCCGGGAGATTACACACCTGTACAAATATGAGATACTTTTACTATTCTTGAGTGCACTCGGCAGAGTCTTACAGAAATCATAGAACTCATACATAGAAAAAAACAAAATGGTAAAACCAAGTATTATTTTGGTGAAGGAGATTTACTACCCAATTCTTGCAGCTGTTGCCCTTCCTGGTGAGTCCGTGTGAATTGTTTCCTGTTCTTCGATGTTTCGCATGTTTAATCTTCAAGTCAAATCTCTTGTCATGTACAATGCGTCCAAGGTATTAGTCAATGCTTCAAAATAGATAGGTCTGAAAGAAACTCACCAGCTACTGTTATTTCAAAGCTTCAACTGTTCCTTCATCTAAGCATCTCTCTGATCTACTTAGTATATAACTCAGAGTTCATTTTAAAAATGCATGAGAAATTTCAGACTGCCTTGTAATTCAGTGCAGACTGAACAGAACAGCAAAATGTATAGATAACTATGCTACATTGCCAATCACATAATATCGTTTCATTTGTTAACATCTGATACTGTCACATATATTTCAGTCAGATACAGGAATTTTAATACATTGTCTTGCACACTCTCTTTTTATCTTACAGCAAACTTGATGTCATTTGCAATTCTCTTGCGACGAAACTGTGGCCTCTCTAGGTGTATCACTGTATATATGGTCACCATGGCAATAGCCGATCTTCTTGTCCTAAGCAGCTATGTAATATTGTATTACATTTTGAGTTACCACTTTCCTCTTCTATTCCTGTCCTACACGCCTGTTTGTACCGTCATTATATACATAATTGTTGTTGCTCTCGATTTATCTGTTTGGAGTATCGTCTCCTTCACCTTTGATCGATATGTAGTCATCTGCTGCCAAAAATTTAAAACAAAATTTTGCACGCAAAGAACTGCAACTGTTGTTGTAACCAGCATCTCGATTGGCATTGTGCTGAAAAATATCCCTGTGTTGTTTGCATATGAGCCTCAGCATATTATCAACAATGTGCCGTGGGGTTGCCGATCAAGTGAGGCTTTTTTTTATTCAACTATAGGTACAGCTTTTGTCTGGTTCCATAGTGCCTGGGTAGTTTGGCTTCCTTTCACGAATATTGTCTTGTTTAATTCTTTAACTGTCCAGCGTATTATAGCGTCAAATCGCACCCGAACAGAACTTAAAAATCGCAGGAGTGAAAATCACAGCGATTCAGAGTTGGAGAGCCGAAGGAAGTCCATAATTTTATTATTCTCCATATCCATCAGTTTTATACTGCTTTGGTTGACATTTGTCGTCAGTTTTACGATTACTAGAATGACAAGTACCATTTATTACCAAGGTGACCTTACAGACCCTAAATATATCGCCACTGAAACTGCAGATTTTCTGAGGTTGTTGAGTTGTTTTCTAAACCCATGTATTTATGCAGCGACACAGAGTAAATTCAGAGAAGAGCTGAAAAATCTGTTACAAGCTCCTTTCAGATTACTTCTGAAATGAATTGTAGGAGTATAAACATAATAAAAGTTTGAAAAAAGATAAATTTCAGGTGCAGAGCCACTTGATCTTTAAAAAGCCTTCTTTTTGAGATTTAAGAAATGCTTACCTTTTCGTGCACACTGTGTCACATCGTTATTGCTTTCCTCATTATTTCCTGATTGTACAAGTCCGATTTTGTTCCAAGTAGTACTCATCACATTCGGGAATTAAATAAGTAACGTGATCAACTTCAGCATTAATATTGGAACATAAGTTGGCAGGCGATGAATCCACATCAGGTAATTACATAGAACATACCTTATTAATATAACTAGCATTTGTGTGAGCACAAACAATGAACTTATCATCACGAACTGTTTGTCGTTGATCAGCTTGCAGTTTACAGTAAATATTACAGACAATGAACTCCATTTCTGGATAAAAAAAAAGCCTAATTGAGAACATGAAGTTTTTTTTCCCTTATAATTACTGTTACTGTATGGACATTTTCAGATGCAGCCAATCGTTACAATTTTGCATATTGACACCTAACCGTCTTCTGCTCATTGCAATATTTCAAATGCTTGTTGCATTCTACTCATCACTCAGCGATCAAGCTTAGAGTCATTTAAAAAAAACATAAAAATAATGCTACTCTAACCATCCCTTGTGTTTTTGTTTTGCATTGAGGTTTAATTACGAAGTGTTTTGTCTTTATTTATGTGTGTTTCTGTGTAATCAAAATCAAAAGACTTGAGTTTTTGACAGCGTGGGTAGGCTATCAGAAGCAATATGATAATTGAAAATTCAAAAGCATAATCCTCGAGAGATAAGCGTTTTGTTTTTGTCAAAGATGTCAAACAAATCATGAGAAACAATTATCAATTAAATCTAGTTCTTTGACTCCTCTGTCAATATTGGAGGAACTGGTTAAAAAGATTTTAGTGGATTGCATGTTATTCCTAAAGAGAAACAAAAATGCTCCTTGAGCATTACCAATTATTTCTACAGCTTATTAAGGGGTGCCATCCGGAAAAAATGGACATACAGATTGGATGCGATGCAAGAACATCGTGGATTCAGATGTCACATTACTGGAATTGGTAAGAGGTGCATAATGCATCAGACAACCGAAACAAAATGGTCATTAGCCAATACAAGCATAACCGAGAGACAACATATAGAGTCATCGCAGTCCTATCAGACTATTGGATTGCTCTTTGACCGAACACTGTAGTTTTAACCCAAGGATCACCATAACTCAGCTGATTCGAGAAATTGATGACTGGCATCCTTCTAAAGATATTTCGCTGGTCCAGGAATAAAACCCACATTTTTGGCATCATTATAAAAGCAGCTGTCTGGCAAACACATAAAACCAGGCAGAGGATACAACAGTTTATAACACCTGCCACAATTGTTAAGAGCAGCTTCTTCCCTGCTGATATGTGACACATGGATGAAAAATTCCTACATATGAGATTATTCTTTTCTGCATTTTCTCTGTGGTTGTTACACCATATCCTGCATGGTTTTCTATTAACCTGATGCATTATATAAGGTATAAAGAACAAGGAACAAAGAAAATTTACAGCTCAGAAACAGTCCCTTCGGCCTTCCAAGCCTGTACCGATCCAAATCAACGGTCTAAACCTGTCGCCCAATTCCTAAGCATCTGTAAGCTTCTGCTACCCACCTACTCATGCATCTGTCCAGCCGCATCTTAAATTAATCTACCGTGCCTGCCTCAACCACCCCTGCTGTCCACGCGTTCCAAACGACCACCACCCCCTGTGCGAAGCACTTGCCACGTAAATCTCCCTAAAACTTTGCACCTCACACCTTGAAAGAGTGACCTCTCGTTATTGAATCCTTCACTCTGGTAAAAAAAAATTGTCTCCATCCAGCCTGTCTGTACTCTTCATGATTTTGTAAACCTCAATCAGGGCCCCCTTAATTTCCTTTTTTCTAATGAAAATAAACTTAACTTACTCAATCTCTCTTCATAGCTAGCACGTTCCATACCAGACAACATCCTCGTAATCTTTCTCTGCACCCTCTCCAAAGCATCCATATCCTTTTGATAATGTGGCTATTAGAACTGTACACAGTATTCTAAATGCGGCCGAACCAATGCCTTGTACAATTTTAGCATGACTTGCCAGATCTTATACTCAATATCTCGTCCAATGAAGACAAGCCCTCTTGACCTCTGCAGCAAACTTCAGGGGACAATGGATCTGCACTCCCAGATCTCTCTGCCCATCAACTTTTCCCAAGGCTCTTCCATTTATTGTATAATTCGCTCTGGAATTAGTCTTGCCTAAATGTATCAACTCACCTTTATTTGGATTGGAAACCATCTGCCACTTTTCTGCCCACCTCTCCAATATATTGATACCCTCCTGTACTCTCTGACAGTTCCTTATGCTTTCTGCTACTCCACCAATTTTTGAGTCATGTGAAAACTTGCTGATCATACCAACAGTGTCCTCTTCCAGATCATTTATGTGTATTACAAACAACAGTGGCCCCAGCATTGACCCCTGTGGAGCACCACTGGTCACCTTACTCCATGTCGAGAAACTCCCTTCAATTACTACTCTGTGTCTCCTGTTGCTCAACCAGTTCTTTATCCACCTGGCTGGAACACCCTTCACATCATGTGACGTCACTTTCTCCATTAGTCTGCATTAGTCTTATCGAACGCCTTACTAAAGTCCATGGATATGACATCTGTTTTGGTTAAAATTGAGTGGTTTGGACAGCTGCATCATGGCTGGAATATCCACTATACACCTGCTTAAAAGAGCTTCAAAAGTTAGTGTCTGAGTTACCTTCCTGAAATGATTTAAGCGTATCTGGCCTAGTCCACAGCAGATTGTGGGTTCTTTGAGGGATTTGTACTCTCGTTCCAATTTGGGATTGGTCCTCTGGACTCAACAGCAGCGAATGGTCGGTCTGAGTGTCTTTTGTTTCGTTTGCTGAATTCGATTGTTTTTAAATAGCGCTTGGGCCCCCGCAGAAAACCATGTTGCCTATCACTGATAAGCCCATTCTTTTCTAAATATAATTAGATCCTGTATCTCAGTACCTTCTCCAGCAATTTTCGCACCTCTTGTACAGGGGGACAACATGAGTAACCCTCCAGTCCTCCAGCACCTCACCTGTATTTAAGGAATCTACAAAGATATCAGCCAGGGCCCCAGTTATTTCCTCTCTCGCCTCCCTCAGCAACCTGGGATGGATCCCACCCGGTCCTGGAGATTTCTCCACCTTAATAACCACTAACATACCCAACACATCTTCCCTGATGTGTTGGGTATGTGTTGGGCATTCATTCAATGAAACACATTTTACGTGTTAATTGAATGAGTAGAGCTTCTTCCATTCATTCAATATATCAAGATTAACGCATTCATTTAATAAAACAAACTGCACGTGTTAATCCACGAGTCGAGCTTCTCTCATACATGCAGTGCCACGAGATCAACGTTTGATTCAATGAAACAAACAGCACACATTCATTCAATGAAACTGCACACATAAACCCAATGCGTAGAGTTTCTCTCATTCAGTCAATGAAACAAACTGCATTCATTCAATGATTGCATCAAACTAGAATCATTAATTCAACGTAACAGACTTAACTCATTTATTTAGTGAATCAAACTGCACTCATTAATTCAACGAAAGAGACTGCATGTCCAATCAGTAGAGATTATTTCATTCAGTCAATGCCTCGATTTTATCGCATTGAATGCAGTTTGTTTCATTCAATGCGTTAAGCTTCACAAACTGAATGAATGGCAGAAGCTCTACTCTGGGTTAACACATCAAACTTTTATCTCTAATCTCAAATTCATCATGTTCCTCTCCTCAGTGAACACTGACGCAAAGTAATCATTCAGAACCAGAGCCATTCGCTCAGGTTCGACACAAAGATTTCCTTCGTTATCCTTTAGTGGACCAATCCATTCCTTGCTTCTTATATAAGAATAAATTGCTTTTGGATTCTCATTAATTTTGCTTGCTAAAGCTATTTCATGACCCGTTTTATCACGCTTGGTTCCTCATTTAAGACTTGTCCTACTCTTTCGGTATTCCGCCAGGGCCCGTTCTGTTCTTAGCTGCCTAGACCTTATGTACGCTTCCCCTTTCCTCATGGCTAGTTTTGCAATTTCTCCTGTCATCCACAGTTCACGAATCTTGCCCTGCCTGTCCTTTGCCTTCAACGGGACATGCTTATCCTGCACTACCTTTAACCTATCTTTGAAAACCCTCCACATCTCAAATGTCTTCCCTTCAAATAGCTGTGTCCAATCCAAATTTCCCAACTTCTGCCTAATTTTGATGTAATTGGACTTGGCCCAGTTTAGTACTCTTCCCTTCGGACCACTCTCTTCTTTGTCTACGAGTATTCTAAAACTTGCAGAATTGTGGTCACTGTTATCCAAATAACTCTCCCACCGCAACTTCTACCACCTGTCTTGGCTCGTTCCTCAGTACCAGGTCCAATATTGTCCTTCCCTCTTCGGGCTATTGACATACTGATTAGCACGCAACACAATACTTTTCACTGTATCTTGTTAAAGGCTGATATATGTCCGAATCTAATGTATTGGAGGAAGTTGCAGGAAGTAAGGGAGGAAATTGCGAGACCCCTTGGAGAAACATGTGCGTCAACTGTAAGTAAATGTGATGCCTAATGACTGGAGGGTGGCGAAGGTTGTACCTCTGTGAGAACCCGGGGATGTATAGACTTGTGAAACCAAAAAAGAAAGTGCTGAAAAATCTCAGCAGATCTGGCAGCATCTCTAAGGAGAGAAAAGAGCTGTCGTTTCGAGTCTAACTGACCCTTTGTCCTTCTCTCATTACAGATGCTGTCAGACCTGTTGAGATTTTCCAGCATTTTCTCTTTTGGTTTCAGATTCCAGCATCCGCATTAATTTCCTTTTATGTAGACTTGTGAACTTAATTTCAGTTTTGGGTAAATTGTTGATTAGGATAGACAAACTTGATTATGGATAGTCAACATGATTTTGTGTGACGCAACTTGTGCATCACAAACTTGATTGAGTTTTGTTAAGGAATTTACTGAATAAATAAATGAAAGCACAACAGTAGACCTTGTTTATTTGTACTTTAGCAAAGCCTTCTACACGATTCTGCTTGGTAGATTATTTAGCAAAATTTGTTCTCATCTAATTCAGGATGAGCTTGCCAATTGGATACATAATTAGGCTAATGGCAGGCGATACAGTCGTAGTGGAAGATTAATTTTCGGCAATAGGCCTGCCAACAGCAGTGTTCTGCAGCAATTAGTTCTGGGCCGTGTCTTATTTGTCATTTATATAAATGATTTTGATGAGCATATAAAACGCATGGTAAGTACGTTTGCAGATGACAACACAATTGGTGGCATAGAGTCTGTGGAACATTTTCTCAAATTACAAAGAGACCTTGATCATATCGGTCAATGGGCGGTAAATGGCAGATCAAATCAATCTGGTTAAATGTGAGATATTCCGTTTTGGTGCAACAAAAAGTGGTAGCGCTGATTAAATTAATGGTAGGGTCTTCAGTCGTGTGGGAAAACAGAAAGATTTGGGGCGCAGGTACATAATTCTTTCACGTTTCTGTCACATCCAGACAGGGTGTTTAAAAAGGCGTTTGGCACATTGCCTTCATTAATCAGCCCTAGGAGTACAGGAGTTGAGAACTGATGTTGAGCTTATGCAGGACTTCTGGAAAGCCGTGTCGTGTTCTGGTCGCCCAGTTACAGGAAGGATATCGTTAAGCTTGAGAGGGTTCAAAAGAGATTTACCACGATGTTGCTAGGTAGGGAATGTTTGAAATATAAAGGAAGGCTGCATCGACTTGGACGTTTTCATTAGAGCATAGGAGGTGGACAACCAACCAGATACACAATTATAAAATAATGAGAGATATGCACAGAGTTAATTATAGTTGTCCTTTTCATAGAATGGGGATATCAAGACGAAGGAAACCATCATTAACGTGAGAGGGGAGAGATTTTTGGAAAAAAGGATATGAGGGGCAAAGGTTTTCACAGAGGCTGGATCAAAAGTTACAAGGTTTAAAATACATTGGACTAGGAACAAGGATATAAAAGAGTCAGGGACTGGGACAGTCCCAAGAAGATGGGTCCCGATTAGTTTAGGATATAGTTCAGAATGGAATGGTTGTACCGACGGGAGTCTTTTCCGTGCTATATGACTCCATTAATCAAATCAAATCAAGATATCATACATGGTACATTGCAATTCCACCACATTGCAAACCAGATATAAAACTGGAAGGAGCCTGATAATACTCTGACACGCCATACACATGATGTTGCCCCTTTAACAAGGTTTGTTGTCTTTTTTTTCAAAAAAGTCGTAAAAACAGAGGTTCTGATATGTCTGAATTTCTCTCTTTGATGAAACACTTTCGCAAAATAAACCTGTACAATGAAAGGAGAGTGGGCAATTCTCCCAGTTCATGGTTTGGTTTGGTTTGGTTTTGAGGAGAAAGTGAGGACTGCAGATGCTGGAGTTCAGAGCTGAAAATGTGTTGCTGGAAAAGCGCAGCAGGTCAGGCAGCATCCGAGGAGCAGGAGAGTCGACGTTTCGGGCATGAGCCCTTCTTCAGGAATGAGGAAAGTGTGTCCAGCAGGCTATGATAAAAGGTAGGGAGGAGGGACTTGAGGGACGGGCGTTGGAAATGCGATAGGTGGAAGGAGGTCAGGGTGACGGTGATAGGCCGAAGTGAGGTGGGGGCGGAGAGGTCAGGAAGAAGATTTCAGGTTAGGAAGGCGGTGCTCAGTTCGAGGGATTTGGCTGAGACAAGGTGGGGGGAGGGGAGATGCGGAAACTGGAGAAATCTGAGTTGGTTTGGTTTTAGCAAGCAATCATTTCTGAGGCTGCTGGCCAAAGGAACAGCTCTGCGCTGATTCCTCTCTTCTCGCTCTGACATCTTTCCTGTAAGAAAATATGTTTGTTTTTATTTCTATTTTTGCCAAGGAGATGTTGTTGGGAATGTTCCAATTATTTCGAACAAATCATTATTTGACAACAGAGTCAATTGGATTTTCAGTTAGGTAAGGTGATTTTAAATTCGGTTTTGTTTTGTTTGTTTGTAAATAAAGTCTGTTTTGGTTAAAATTGAGTGGTTTGGACAGCTGCATCATGGTTGGAATATCCACTATACACCTGCTTAAAAGAGCTTCAAAAGTTAGTGTCTGAGTTACCTTCCTGAAATGATTTAAGCGTATCTGGCCTAGTCCACAGCAGATTGTGGGTTCTTTGAGGGATTTGTACTCTCGTTCCAATTTGGGATTGGTCCTCTGGACTCAACAGCAGCGAATGGTCGGTCTGAGTGTCTTTTGTTTCGTTTGCTGAATTCGATTGTTTTTAAATAGCGCTTGGGGTAGTAATGAATCTTAGTTACAAAAAGTTTTCTAGAGCTTGAAAAAGTGACTTTGGGGATTTTACGAAAAGTGAACAAGGTTAGGAAAGATTTAGGAAGCGTAGAATGGGGTAGGAAACTGTAGGGGATGAGCACATTAAAATGTGGAGATTATTCAAGGAAAAGCTCCTGTGTGTCCTAGATAAGCATGTACCTGTCAGGCAGGGAGGAAGATATAGAACGCGTGAGCCGTGGTTTACTAAGGACGTAGAGTCCCTGGTCAAAAAGAAGAAGGAGGCTTATGTTCAGACAAAATGTGAAAACTCAGTTAAGGCGCTTGAGGGTTACAAGGACGTCAGGAAAAACCTAAAAAGAGAGCTCAGAAGATCCAGGAGGAGATATGAGAAGTTGTTGGCGGATGGGATCAGGGTTAACCCTAGTGTTTTCCATAGGTATATTAGGAATAAAAGAATGACGAGAGTTAAATTCGGACAATCAAGGATAAGAGTGGGAAGTTGTGTGTGGAGTCAGAGGAGATGGGGGAAGCACTAAATAAATATTTTTCGGCAGTGTTCACTATAGAAAATGAAAATATTGGCGAGGAAGATACAGAGCTACTTGCATCTAGACTAGAAGAGATTGAGGTTCACATGGAAGAGGTATTAGAAATACTGCAGAGTGTGAAAATAGACAAGTCCCCTGGGCGGGATGGAATCTATCCTAGGATCCTCTGGGAAGCAAGGAAAGACATTGCCGAGCCTTTGGCATTGATCTTCAAATCATCATTGTCTACAGGAATAGTGCCTGAGGACTGGAGGATAGCAAATGTGATTCCCCTGTTCAAAAAGGGCAGTAGAGACAACGCTGGTAATTACAGACCAGTGAGTCTCACTTCAGTTGTTGGTAAAGTGTTGGAAAAGATTATAAGAGATAGGATTTATAACCATATAGAAAAAATAATCTGTTCAGGGACATTCAGCACGGTTTTGTGAAGGGTAGGTCGTGCCTAACGATTATTATTGAGTTTTTTGACAAAGTGACCAAACAGGTCGATGAGAGTAAACCGGTTGATGTGGTGTATATGGATTTGAGCAAGGCGTTCGATAAGGTTCCCCACACTAGGCTATTATACAAAATGTGGAATAATGGGATTGTGGGAAACATAGCAGTTTGGATCAGTAATTGGCTTGCTGAAAGAAAACAAAGAGTTGTAGTTGATGGAACATGTTCATCTTGGTGTCCAGTTACTAGCGGCTTACCGCAAGGGTCGGTGTTGGGTCCACTGCTGTTCGTCATTTTTATAAATGACCTGGATGAGGGCTTAGATGGGTGGGTTAGTAAATTTGCGGACGACACTAAGGTCGGTGGAGTTGTGGATAGTGACGAAGGATGTAGTAGGTTGCAGAGAGACAGAGATAGGATGCAGAGCTGGGCTGAGAGGTGGCAAATAGAGTTTAATGCGGACAAATGTGAGGTGATACACTTTGGGCGGAGTAATCGGAATGCAAATTACTGGGCTAATTCTTGAGAGTGCGGATGAGCACTCGGTGTCCACGTACACAGATCCCTGAAAGTTGTTAAGAAGGCATACAGTGTTTTAGCCTTTATTAATAGAGGAATTGAGTTCCGGAACCAGGTGGTTATGCTGCAGCTGTACAAAGCTCTGGTATGGCCACACTTGGAGTATTGTGTACAGTTGTGGTCACCGCATTATAAGAAGGATGTGGAAGCTTTGGAAAGAGTGCAGAGGTGATTTACTAGGATGTTGCCTGGTATGGAAAGAATGTCTTACGAGGAACGGCTGAGGGCCTTGAGGCTGTTCTCGTTAGAGAGAAGAAGGTTGAGAGGTGACTTAATAGAGACATACAAGATAATCAGAGGGTTAGATAGGGTGGACAGGGAGAGCCTTTTTCCAAGGATGGGGACGGTAAACACGAGGGAACAAAACTTTACAGAAAGTGGAGATAGGTATAAGACAGATGTCAGAGGTAGTTTCTTTACTCAGAGAGTAGTAAGGGTATGGAATGCTTTGCCTGCAATGGAAGTAGATTCGCCAAGTTTAAGTGCATTTGAGTCGTCATTGGACAAGCATATGGACGTACATAGTACGTAGGTGGGATGGGCCTCAGATTAGTATGACAGGGCAAGCAACATCGAGGGCCGAAGGGCTTGTACTGTGCTGTAATGTTCTATGTTCTATGTTATATTAAGAAATGAATTTTTTTGAACTCTGATTAAAAGCAGAGGATTCAGAAAAAATGCAAGATTCGAGAAGAACAAAAAGAAACTGATAGAATCGTTTTAGAAGAACAATAACAAAGAGAGAGAGAGAAGAGAGAAAGAAAGATGGTGAGATAATAGACAGAGAGAGGCAGAAGGAAGAAAGAGAGGGAGTTTGAACTTCAGAAATTGGTACTTAGACAGGAAAGTCAAACCTCAGTGCCCTGATTTTCCACTAGCTTTTCAACAGCAGTCGGCTTCACCTTTAAAGCAAAGACCAAAGAACAAAGAACGTTTACAGCCCAGGAACAGGCCTTTCGGGCCTCCAAGCCTGAGCCGATCCAAATGTACTGTCTAAACCTGTCGGTCAATTCCTAAGCATCTGTATCCCTCTACTCCCCATCTACTCATGCATTTATCCAGACGCATTTTAAATGAATCTACCGTGCCTGCCTCAACCACCTCTGCTGGCAAACGCCCACCACCCTCTGTGTGAAGTACTTGTCGCGTGTATTCCCCTTAAACTTTCCAACTCTCACCTTGAAAGCGTGGCTTCTCGTTATTGAATCCTTCATCCTGGGAAAAAGCTTGTCTCTATCCACCCTGTCTACACCCCTCATGATTTTATAAACCTCAATCAGGTCCCCCCTCGATCTCCTTTTTTTTGAATGAAAATAAACCTAACCTACTCAACCTTTCTTCATAGCTAGCACCTTCCATACCAGGCAACATCCTCTTAAACCTTCTCTACACCCTCTCCAAAGCGCCCACATCCCTTGGGTAATGTGCCGACCAGAACTGTGCCCGATATTCTGAATGCGGCCGAACCAATGACTTGTACAATGTTAACTCTTGTAGTCAATACCCTGTCCAATGAAGGCAAGCATACTATATGTCTTCTTGACCACTCTATCCACCTGTGCAGCAACCTTCTGGGTACAATGGACCTGCACTCCCAGATCTCTCTGCCCCTCAACTTTTCCCAATGCTCTTCCATTCATTGAATAATTCTCTCTAGAATTAGTCTTACCTAAATGCATCCCCTCACATTTGTCTGGATTGAAGTCCATCTGCCACTTTTCTGCCCAAAACTCCAGTCTATCTATAGCCTCTTATTATCTTTGACAGTCCCTTATGCTTTCTGCTACTCCATCAATCTTCGTGTCATCTGCAAACTTGCTGATCATGCCGATATACCCTCTTCCAGATCATTTATGTATATTACAAACAACAGTGGCCCCAACAGTGACCCCGCTGGAACACCACTGGTCACCTTCCTCCATTTCGGAAACTCCCGTCATCTACTACTCTCTGTCTCCTGTTGTTCAACCAATTCTTTATCTATCTAGCTAGAACACCCTTCACACCATATAACTTCACTATCTCTATTAGTCTACCATGGGGAACCTTATCAAACGCCTCACTAAAGTCCATGTATATGACATCAACAGTCTTTCATCTGTCAACTTGATCACTTACTCGAAGAACTGTATTAAGTTTTTCCCCAGTACTAAACCATGTACTGTGATCTAGCTGTATCGTTACCACGGATAATTCAGATTTCTGGAATCGAGAATTTCTTTATTATTTCTGAAACCACTAGAATGCTTTGTACCCGACTCTCCATTCTTATTTTATATAATGAACAGCTCTCGTCTCACATTGAGTTCCTTTTTATTAACCTGACAATACTCATTCTGAATTATGTATCTCCTCATTTATCATCATCAAAGGTTGACTTGCTTCCGTATCTCAAAAGTTTTAACTTTATTTGCCTGCTCCTTCTGGCAATATGAGTAAACCTTATCACCACAAGTAAATTCTTTAAACAGATCTAGAATTTTCGACTCAAACAACCTTTGACCAGAATGTACATTTAGGTGCGGATTGTTTGCTTCCACTGTGCGTTCTTTTATTACTTCAACAAAACTGTCAAACCTATCATGCTTGCCCACATCAATCTTACCAGTGTTTTTTTCTAAACGGCCATCATTGTGACTTATGTGGCTTGCGTTTTATTGAAGTTCAATTTACTCTTCATGTCTTTACATTTTATCAAGTCGTAATCTATCTGTACTATCTTATTTTCCTTTACCACCTGAGAATTTCCCCAATTTCTATTCTTTACAGACTCCTCCAAAATGGTAGGGTCTCTCAGAATGTCACATGCTTCATTTATTTTCAGTGCCCTTATCCACGTATCAAAATTATTTTGGTTGATTCTTTCTAACGTAATGTACTTTGGGCAATGATCTTTCCTTTGATTCCTGTAGTCTCCTGGTCCTAGCTCATATGCACCGACGACGGCATTTGTTTCAAATTTGTTTGTAACAACGATATCCACATGGTCAATGGCTATTTAATTTTTTTTAGCCACTTTCTCCAACGAACTGAAAGAAAGTCTTCTACATCCTTCTCGTCGAACTTAGGCAAATCATGGACATATTTTAACAGGTCATGTCCATGCCTTTAGCTTGTTTGCTTGTCATCATTAACATCAACACTAAGTCTAACTTGTCCCTTCACTTTCCCATTTTGAAATTGCCCTTATTCTGTAAGTTTTCTGTTCACCCCTGAGGTTCCCAGCCTCATTCCTAATGAAGGGCTTTTTCCTGAAACGTCTATTTTCCTGTTCCTAGGACGCTGCCTGACCTGCTGTGCATTTCCTGCACCACACTCTCAACTCTAATCTCCAGCATCTGCAGTCTCTGCTTCTCTAATTGCCAACCTCTGAATTTCAAACTCTAACGTTCTTTTCACTATTCTTCTCTGTCTGCTTTTCTTCTCTCCTTTTCCATTTTTCTTCAGTTCAGGCCTGTCTCTTCTTTTCTTTTGCTTCTGCTCCTAATTGTTCTTGCAGCTGTCTCATTTCCTTTTCATGTGCAAACCGTTTCATTTTCAAATGAACTTTAGTGTTTTTCAAAGACTCATATGAGATTTCCAACAACCATAAATGTCGAAGTCTTGCTACAAATATCTTCCCTTTGCACTCCAACAGATGCAAAACCAACACCAGCTCCTCTGCAAATTCCAAGCTATTTCCCTTGCTCACTGTCTGTAAAGCCCCTCAACTGCCACCCCCAGAAAACTCATTGTGGCTGCAAAAGCCACTACTAGACAACGGACCTTCTATTTAAACCAATTGAATTCCACACCCGAAGTGAACGTCATTACCACGTACCACTGGTAGTCTTTCAATCCAGTATTGAAAGCCTAACCTGAAATTAGAGACTTTAATCCCGAGAAAATCACCCAAACCTTTCTTATTTTAAAGTGAAACGTCACGTGTTCTCCTGGATATATAAACTACCTTACCATCAGCGTTAGAAGAGCTGCGTCACCACCTTTTCAGAAGTTCCAGTGAATAGCTGAAAGGTGTTATATGGTTCAGTGCTTGGCACCGCTGCCTCACAACATTAGGAAACATGATATTATTCCAGCCTTGGAACACTGCCCATGTGGAGCTGGCTTGTTCTCCCCGTATTATTAATTTCCTGCGTTGGTTGCCCTGGTGTCCTCCCGAAGATCAAGATGTGTAAGTTTGGTAGAATAGCCAAGCTAAATTGCCCCGTAATGCCCAGGAGTGTGCAAGACCAGTGAATTATCTATAGTAACTGCTTGGTATTGGAAATCAGGTGAGGAATGGCGCTGATTTGAATGATGACCGCTGTGTCAGTACAGATGATGGGTAAAATGATCGAATTTCTATAATGTTGTGGGTCGTTGACATTGGATTAATGGTTATGGTGACTTCTGTTAACTGTATTTTCACTCCAAAAATGCCGCCAGCCTTGTAGAATATAATCCAAAATTTCTGTTTCTATATCGCGTTACCTGTGTGATTTGGAAATCTTCCATTTTCTTTCATTTGCTAGAATTTTAGAAATTTGTGTACTGATGTAGAAGCTGCTAAATGAATTCTCATGTTACATAGCAAGTACTAAGGGCAGTACAGTTTTAAGTAACATGAATCATCAGCAGTTCCTCTTCAGCTTTTCAATAACGCAATTCTCTAACATATTGGTAGTTGTCACTTTGCATTTTCATTTCTCTTTCACATTTGACCGATTGTTGTGATGTGCTTGTAGAATTTTAAAGTGAAATATTGCAAGAAAAAATCTGCAATTGTACCTGTAACAACTTTCTCAGTTCTGAATGTATTAAAAACCGTTCCGGCTTTTAGTTCCATTTGATCATGAGACAATAATTATCGAAGTGCAGTGGGGCTGTCAGCCAAGTGCGGCTTTCCTTTCTTCATTGGCTGGTATCGTGTTTTTCTGGTTTTACAGTGTCTGGGTCACTTGGCTTCAGGTCACACCGATTTTCTTGTTTAATTCATTAACCAATAGAAGGATTGTACTAATTGAATTCGCATAATTGCTGGTGGTGACACGAATCACAATCACAGCAATTCAGAAATGGAGAACCAAAATAAATCTTTTTTTTTGTTCTTTCTGTCAATCAGTTCTTTGTTACTATGGTTTTCTCGTGTCCTGAGTTTCATGATGAGAAAATTGGCAAATACCAATAATTTCCGAGGGGATTGTACATATCCTGCATATAGTTTGCATGAAACTGGAGCTTTCCTAAAGTAGTTGGGCTGCTTTTGCTACCCATGCATTTATACAGGGACCCAAAGCCAGTTCAGACAAGAGTTGAAGGAACTTACAAAAGCTCCCTGAAAGTGTATTCTGAACTTGTTTGTTTTTATTTTAAAAAGGAATTAAATATGATAATTCTCGCCGTACAAAATGTCATTAATTATCAAAAACATCACTTTTCATTTCAGAAATTATTTATCTTCAGCTGTGAAAAGAAATATATATAGAGCACTTATTTGGTTATCTAATGTGTATTGATGTGTTAATCGTCTTTTATTCTACATATATCTGCCTTGAATAACGATAGCCATTGCAATGCAGCATACTTCAATTTCAGGAATCAAAGATAAAACAATAGATTTTACCAGTATTTTCAGGGTATTGGACAACAGAGGAATTCATATTGTCTGCCGGTGTTCTTAATAAATTTGGTCAGCAATCAATCCATCAGTTTTGTTTCCACTCCCCAACTTTGGCAATTGTATTGAAAGTTTCGAGTGAAGATTGTAGGAGTGGAGCTAACTATCGAACAGAATTCCTCATTGGCACATAGAATGTGGATCAAGCAACGTGACTTGTGCTCAAATGGTGGAGCGGATCCATTCTCCGCCTTTTCATGTTACTTACCACTTACATTGTCTTCAAAGGAATCTTACAGTTAGGAATTCATGCTCATCGTGCAGAAGAGATAATGTTTTAAACGGATAAACAAATGCAACTGTTTCTATTGTGGGTTGTGGTAAACTTCAACAAAGCAGACTTTTGGATTCAATTCGTTTGAAATGTTTCTCAATGTTTGCACAATCAAGAATCAAAGTATCATACAGAGGAGGTCCTTCAGCTCAGTGTACACTAACAAAAGAAAACTACTTTAAATTTACACTCGTCCCACTTCAGAGCATGTGGCCCACTTTTTCGAATGTTATAAAACTTGAAGTAGTCATCCAAGTACTTCTTAATGTTTGTGAGGTTTTCCACCTCAAATAATTAATGGGAATTCGCTGAAATCCAAAGTTATTCGCAAGAAATATTCTTATCAAAGCGCTTAGAGATGCCTTTAAATCATTCTGGACTACATGGGATTTTAACATAAATCTCCCATTTCAGAGATAGCCGATCCACCACTACACCACAAGGCAGTCCCTGGGTTGAACTTTCCATCAATGAGAGAAATAATGTGCCATATAAAAATAATCAAATTTAACCAAATTAGAAGTTAACGAGCAACAAGATAAACTGTGAATTTGGCTATGCCTGTTATTGCTTGTTGGATCGAGCTATATTATGAACCAAGTGTTTGTTGCATGTTTTAAGAAAATCATTAAGTACTTACGATTTTGTTGATAGTTTCAATGTGAGCCTGTCCTACTATGGGCAGACGGACCTATTAGGATTATTGGTTATTCGGAGAACTGGAGAATGGACTTTCCCTCAAAACTATAGGAAATCACAAAACTCCCGTTGCATTTCAGATGAAAATTACACATGAAGTTTAAATTTCTCACGAACAATTAGTGCCACTTTGATCCATCCAGAAAAGGTCCCAACTATCAGTCAATGTTAAAGACTTCAGACTGTTGTCACTTACATGATCACTATGCTGAGCAGAGTTGAAGAAGCGTGAAACCACTCTAAATCAGGAATAACCATAAACGTGTCCTCATTGCTAGCCATTGACACCAATACCTCACCCACTCTGAATCACAAACTGATCTCCATGTTCCTCCTCCATGGACGCCTGATAAGCTCTCAAAATAGATCACGTTATGGGTCAGCCCATGAAACACACAACGTCATTCACTTGGCATTCTATGTCGTCACCAGTCTGGAACCCTGCAACGAGGTAAAAAGAATGACTGCAGATGCTGGAAACCAGATTCCGGATTAGTGGTGCTGGAAAAGGACAGCAGTTCAGGCAGCATCCGAGGAGCACTAAAATCGACATTTCGGGCCAAAAGCCCTTCATCAGGTATTCCACTAATCCAGAATCTGGAATCCTGCAACTTCAAAAGCCCAGCCACATTATACACTAATCCAAATGGCATCACTCTCGAACTCCCACTTAACGTCTCTTACTTTTTTTAAAGTGTCTGAAATATGGAAAATCACATTGAATGTTTTGAAGTATCCAGGGATACGGTTTTGTAATCATTCACCCCGATACTTGCCAAAGTTTATGACATTAATTACTCTGAAACAGAGGGGAAGTCGTTTTAGCAAAAAACGTCTTGTAAGTTAAATGGGGCATAAGGATTCCGACCCATATTGGAACATTGGAAGTCAGCATTTACATATTCTCTCTGTAAATCTTGGAAGAACTGGAAAATACAGATTCAAAATAGATGGTAAAAGAAGATCTATGCATTTATTATAGGTTGCTGCACGTTGCTGACAGTAACTTGAGTTAGGCATTCTACAGTACCGATGTGCCAGGGCCTTTATTAAGTCGACCCTAAAATAGTAAACAAAACGTCAAATTCAGCAGCATTTAGAGTTATCCTTTCAGAGTAAAAGCTAGAACTACAAAAATACTTACAAGTAAATCATTTGAAAAAAAAATTCGAGACAGGCCGACCAAGATCCACAAGCTGATATTTCATATTTAAACTCTAATGTAAGTGATATTAAACCATAGCTGAACCAAATGTATCCACATAAGTGACTTAATAATTCTATGAATTTTGGGGCCTTGCTGGAAAGAGAAAACTGTTGATAAGTGATATACAAGCATCGACTCTGACCGAATATTTTAGTAATAAAACTGAATTGTGGTACTTCCAAGCAGAGATTATTGAAATTTGAACGCAGGAATTAATTCTTAAAGATAAAAGATTAACCCAATTAAAAGACACTTATTTTTCAATCGGAAAGATATTGAGGAAAACGAAATCTTGGCAAGAAAAATAAATGAGATGTTTCAAATTGGAATAAAGAATAGAAACAAATAAAACCAGAAGAAATGACGTTTAAAATAAATGTAAAAGTTCGGAGTTTGAACTCGGGTGGGTTGGTTAGGTAATCAGGGTCGAGAGACAGGGAGATACTGAAGTCACAAAAATTCGTGCCAGTGAATTCCACAGGCTCACCATTCTCTGAGTGGAAGAGAAAGTGAGAGAAATACACAAACAAGGCTCTACCAGGTTCTGTTGTTGTGAACGCTTGTTCTGCTCTTCTCTTTAACCAAGACGTAAAATAGATCATTGGTGTGTTCTGATTTTAAGCCCATCGTTTTTCTGAGCTGAAAGGTTGCAGGCAGTTTGCCCTTTCGTGTTGCATATCTGCGACTGAAGAAGATGAGGTTTCAACAGGCCTTGTGCATCACTTGGTGTTAACCCAGTTGCCTTTTGTTTGAGATACTCAGGTAAAACATCAATTTCGGTGCAGTTCCATATTCGGAGCCAAACGTTGCCCTACGTCTAGGTATGGTTAGCACAGAAGCAGTGAAAAACTTAGCTATTTTGGCAGCAACCGTGGAGAGAGAAAAAGAGTCATCATTTTGATTCTTCTTCAGAACATCTTCTCTGTCTGCAAATGGAAAATATTCTACTTTCGTCGATCTCAGTTTGTTGTAAGTAGTTCAAAGCGTAGGATAAACTTAGCAAATCTGATTCTCAGATGATGTAGAGTCAGCAGCGCTAATTAGGATTGCCCCTAATTAAGAACACACAGTTATGAGATTCGACTTGGGAAATGGTTACAGAGATGTAGAGCACACACTTATGAGGTTAGAGAAGGGAAAATGTAGGATGTCAAAGAGCGGGATTGTACCAAATTGAGCCTAGGACTTATTATTCAGAACAGAATTATGTTCACTCACTATCTGATCAAATCATTTCTCGTTATTGAGATCAAAATGGGTACATGGCATTTCCTTCAAAGTGCCGGCTCTGTAACCACACATCAGTGCCAGTCTCCGATGACATAAGCAGTCTGTTCCAGGGGTCAGTCACCTCCTCGTCTTTAGACCACGGGGCTCGTTGCCTAATGGTGCCGTTGACTGGTCTTTTCTGGGCACAGGGTAGCCCCTCCAGTGAAATTCACAAGAGATGGAAAAGGGAAACCAGTGTCTCGTGTAGAATTTATATTGGCGCGGCTGTGTATAATCTTGCCTGGCTGATCGCCCTTCTGACAGCGTAATGATGTCTTCGCACTGCAATCTCAGAGCGTTTCGCTGGGGAGACCAGCCTTATCCCTGTATCCCCTCTCTCTATGCATTTGTTTCCATTTCCACAATGTGGTTTGTATATTAAGGCTAGGAGCCCAGCTTGGTTGCATGTGACTGGCCACTGGGAGAGTGGGCGATCATAAAAGACGACTGACGAATTTCCTTCGTTGGGTAGACCCTCAAACACCGTTGCCTTCATCCTCCCTCAACCCTCTACTCTGGCGAATATCCCTTTTTACAAGGCGCGATTGAACTCCACTTTGTACCAGGCCACGAATTAGGAAGGGAATATTGGAGCTTGCTTCAGCCTCACACCCCACCAAAACGCTGCCCCGAATAAAAAAAAACACAGGGTGTAGATGGGAAAGTAAACCACAATAACAATTAGCAAAATGAGAGATCGTCAGTGGCGAGAAGTGGACAAGTTTCCAAATCAACAGGGGCTCCATCTTATATTTAACGCCCAGGCAGTGAGTGGAATGTGGTACCATGATCCACACGGACAAATTATGATCCATCTGTCTGTGAGAGTAAGGGTGGCTGTGTAGGACACAAGACGGGGTTCCTGTTGTGTGCCTTTCCTGTTTTGCTGTGCTCACTATTTTGCCATTGGACAGTAAACCTTTGCTCAGGGTTTCTCTTACTTTGTACCATGGGAATCCATGTGGTTCGGACAGTCAGAAAGCATTCATGGCTCCTTTTGTGTTGCTCGTCATTTTCCTCCTCTCTCCAGTTAAAATATGTTTTCCGCTTTGTAAACATTTTTCTCTTTATTACATTGTAGCGGGAGTGAAGAGCTGTCCAGGGAACGCCTTGACGATCAGAATTTGTCACTTCCCACTACTTGGGTGGTGATGGGAACTCATTGCTCTGATGCTGCTCAGAACGTAATCCAAAATGTTCCCTACTCAGTACAAGCAATGTGCAAATTGCATTACATTAAAGGCGTTATATAACACTAAGTTGTTGTTTCAATGGATATACTGGAAAATACTGGCGCAGCCCATAACCCGATAAGGTGTTCTGACTTGTGTGGGGAGAAAGAAAGAAACTTGGCTTGGAGAGAAAAATCATCGATTCAATCAGTGGCAATCAAAGGTTTTGCCTTATCCAAAGAGATTGATTGATTCTCAGCCTGGTTATAACCCAGCAGGGGCGGGGTCCACTTCACACAGAGTCCTGTGTTGCATACGAATGAAATTACTGCAGATGCTGCACTTCAGCATTATATGTTGGCATGCTGGCCAGTACTGCTGCGTCACAGCGCCAGGGACCGGTTTCAATTTAATTCTTCAGAGATTGACTGCGTGGAGTTTGTACATTCTGCCCTGTATCTGCGTGGGTTTCCACCAGATTTTCCAGTTTGCTCCAACATTCCAAAGATGTGTAGGTTGGTTGTGTTGACCATGGGAAATACAGGATTACAGGGGTCCAACGGGATTCTGTTTGGTGGAGCAGTAAATCTGCGACTGCCTAAATGGCTTTTGTCGTCAGTGTAGGTTATCAATGACAACCAAATCTGCTGGAGAAACTTAGCATCTCTGGTAGCATCTCTCTAGAGATAAAGCAGAGTTAACTTTTCAGAACTGGCAGATAGGTTGCTGAGAAGAAACCGTGCTCATTTTGTAGACAATGCAGTCAATTAGTGGAAAGCCCTACTGTATTTTTGTCGACATAAGTAGATTTATGGATTCAGCCAGATGAGGCATCAGAGTAAACATTCCATTAAACCACATAAAGAAACGTTTAATGTCCCCGTCGATATCCCAGCACATAAGTTGTGCCCAGACAAGGGGAAGAAGGGAAACCGTTTGCAAAGAACTGACAAAAGTCTTCACATTAAATTCACCTCCGACATCCTGGTGGAGGTCCCAAGTGTTGGGTTTTCTGTCCGTGTACAGGTTTAACCTGGTCATTTACTCGCTGTTTTGCTTAATTTCTCATCTCTGTGTCAGATTCAAATTGACCACGTCTTGTCAATTTCAGCAAAGTGTCTGTACAGGTCTGTGGGTTTTCTTGTTCCATTGTCTCGGAATCTCGACTCACTAACTTCCATCGACACCCCCTATCTCCTTCTCCCGAACTTAGTTCTTTCCCAGTCTGCTAGCTACTGCATTCTTGCTCACGTTGCAAACACAACCATTTACTACTTCTGGGCTCTCTCGGGACGTACCAACGTAGTGTGCCCAGGCACATAGGTGCCGAAGATCTGACTCGGGAGTGATTCAAGTAGCGACGGGTTGGAGTTTCTGGGTGCCTGCTTCGACTTTCGCGCGGGCAATTCTGCACCGATGCAACGTAAATTAACTCATAGATGCTGTGTTTTTCCCAGCAGTGTCTCGTCGAAGGAAATTTTTCATTATGGCCAGAAAGGTCTGTTCGGAAATGTTTCCAGCTCCGACTCTGCTCAACACTGGATGGTCACAGCTCCCTCCTTGTGTTCCTTTGCAAAGCAGACAAGAAACATTTCAATGCGAATGGTCACAAACGTCCTCATTATTCTGGTCTGAATATCCTATATTGCCAATCGCCATTAGATCAGATGATTGACTGAGGAAAATGAACTTCCACCTCTTCCTAATCCTGAACTGTGCTTTCCCTCTGGATGTTCCAGCTCAAATCCCTACTGTCAAGAATAAGCTTTGACTCCTCGAATGCTGAGACTTCCTTTGCAGTTAGCTCGAGAGAGAGACAGAGAGAGAGAGGAATAATTGTGAAATCTTCATGAAAGACATTGCTGCCCAGAATTGACATACCCGATCCTAGTTCTCCATTGATTGGGTTAAACCTTTCAACCAGTCACTGCCAATGCTTACTGATGGATGGAAGCACGTTTATACATCCTGGTGAAATGGTTCTAATTGTCTCTCAAGTAGGGAAAGTGTTCTGAAGAAGCCACACTGGACTCAAAACGTTGACCCCGCCTTTTCTGTCTCCAAAGATGCAACAGCGCTACTGAGTTTGTACAGGAACTACACTGTCTCTTGTCAACGTATTCTGAAATTGCAAGCACTGCCCCAGGAAAAGAGTGACATTGAGACGGACACATAAGCATTTTCGATGCTCTATAGTTGTGACTTTTTTTAAATATAAATGCGAATCCTTCCCCTGCCCTCAACGTGGAACTAAAATACGAGTATGGGCGCATTGATTGTCTGAAAATATTCCGTACTTAATCAGAATGTCTCCCATTTCTATGTAAATCGGTGTGTTCAACAAAAACCTGTTGCTTGTGTGAGGATATCATCGTTAGGATTCTGTTGCATTAGAGGGAAGATGCAGAAATGGGAGCATTATAGCAGGAAATCTACGGTTCGATCTTTCATGAATCCAGTTTGGTGGTGAGTTCCAGTGAGACAGAGATGGAAGGTGTTGGGGTGAGCACATCATGAGCACCGTCAGTAGTTTAGGTTCCTCTTATTTAAGGAAGTATATCATTTCATGAGAGTCAGTTCAGAGAAGGTCCACTAGGATGTTAGTTGGGGATGCAGGGATTGCTTTATGAGCAAAGGCTGAACAGGTTGTGGCGTGAGGTATTGGTAAGACAAAACACGCCAATACTTACACAGAAAATGGTGGGCCTGGGGTGTGATATCGAAAAGAGAGAGCAAGTATGCAGTTTACATAGATATTTGAAAGGAGCATCACAGATAGACCAGGAGATGTAAATGTTGTTTCGCATACTTTCCTTCCTCTTTCAGAGTATCGAGTACAGGAGTTAGGATGTCATGTTAGGGCTCTACACGATATTGGTGAAGCCACCTTTCGAGTACTCTGTACAATTCTGGTCACACTGCTACAGGAACTATGCAATTAAATTTTAAAGAGTGCAAGAAAGGATTTACACGGATGTTAACAAGACTGCAGCGTTTGAATTACGAGACTGTTGATAGGCTGGGATTATCTTTTTATTTGAAGAATAGAAGGCTCAGGGAGTACCATGCAGAGACTTAATAAACCAAAATGGGCCTGGATGAGGTGACTCTCCAAGGTCTTCTCCGTAGGGTAGCGGAGATCAAAAGTAGTCCACAGATGTTTCAGTTCATTGGCAAAAGATTTAAATGGAAGTGAGGGGTCCTTTCCATGCAAAGGATGGTGCGTACACGCAGCAAGATGCCAAAGGAAGTGATGGAGGCTGGTAGAATTACTGCCATTCATTGGGTAGAGGGTGGGAATTATGTGGGCCACAACCTGAAACCATAACTTATTATAAGGCCCGATGTTGTGTTCATTACGAAAATGGTAGTGGGGTATGGGTTAAATGGAAGCAAATGGGATTGGTTCCGTTTGGGAAACCACGTTAGCATGGATGAGCTGGTTCACAGGGCCTGTTTCGGAGCTGTATACCTCGAGGACACTGTGACAAAGGATCCTTCCATTGACTTTGACCTTTCAGCAATAAAAGCCATGAGTAGCTGCATTGTGATAACGCCCTGATTGAGGAAAACAGATCAATACCAATTTCCTTTTGCTGTCCACCAGTTTATATATACAGGAGGGAAAGCCCGTTACCGTGTATAAGTGACGGGGTCTTTCCAAGAGGGCATTGACGGATAACAGTCCAGGCAGTAACAACCAGTGCTCAGAAACCAACGTATAGTTGGCACATGAGCTGGCCATCCTCCTCTCCCCGCCCGCGAATGCCGTCCCTCCCTGATGAAATGGACATAGAATGAAAATGTGTGCCCTGAAAGAGGACACTGGTGAAGACCTCACACACAGTAGGCTGAGGGATACTGCAGACATCACTGCAGAAACTGCCTTTGAGCATCTCAGTAACCTACTAGCACTGAGTGCTGTTTTCACACATCTCTGTGTCATGCCATCTGACACTAATTGTACCACCTTTCTGACATCTGCAGGAGCTTTTTTCCTCGACCAACATCAGTGCCAAACTTCTCCTGCAGCAACTTTTATCCAACTGCCGCATGTGGCTTTTCCTGCTTGTTCAGTCTCTTGCAGCGATGGAATCCTATTAGTTCCTGTTTACTATGTTTACTGCGCCCGCATTTTTGAGCAAATCACTTAACATGTGGCTTATGCAATTTGAGATGGGTTCCAGTCTCCTCATCCTCAATACCCTGGCAGCCCCATCACCCTCCTTGACATATCTGATGTTATCTTGCAATTTCTCTGTATGACCTTTTAACCCCCAATACCCCGAAGCACACTGGACCTCTAACCATTCCACTTGACATTCTTTAAGTTTGAGTTTTACCCTTTGACCATCCCTATACCCAAACCAACTCTGAATCCTCGAGTCTGTCTTCTTAATTCTTTTTGGTGCCCATCCCATGAAACCTACACTGGCAAGGGGGCTGTGACCTCTGCCTGATTTCACCACCACACCCTCCGACTGCATGACTGCGCCCTCCATCTCCCGACCCATCACACATGGAACCCTGAACGTTGACAACGCCAAAGTCCGCCCCCATCCTCCCTCATGATCTCCATCATTCTCTCTCTCTCTTAACATCCATTCCTACCACCTCACCCCACACCACACACCCCAGAAAAAGCAGTGTCCCCATCCCTGTTCTTCAAACCCGAAACTGTGATATCCGTTCTTCACCATGGCCAGGATCTGAATACCAACATTTTTGCCGCTACCGCCACCCCTCCTTCCGACCAACTCCCCGTGCCACTGCAGTCAATCCAACAATCGCTCTGAGGGAAAACTGTCCATGATCTCAACATGGTCACCGTGATTGCTGTGTGTTAACCCAAAGGGTAGAGCATTGGTAAAAGGTTCATCTGACTGGGTAACCCTCATCCAAACAGGAACCGACAAAGGTGATGCCACAGATGTAGATGAAGAGGCGACTTGTTTCCAACCCACCAGTGACAGTACCATTCCATGTCTTTGTGGCCTTTAAAAGTGCTAATTCCTCTTAACTTATGGCACTTCGCAGACGAGCCGTCCCACATTTACAGGATTCTTAATACGCCAGCGTTTCACAGAATATTTACCCCTCTCAAATCAGTTCTGCATTTTTCATAACTGTCTGCATTTTTACCATTCGTTTCTCTTTCAGAAGCTTCATTTTGCGAGGGGCACGGCTGGATTTAACAACAATCATCAAATATCATCATCCGTTTCTCCTGCAATGTATGGCAAAGTCAGTGAAACAAAATTTTTAAAAATGACATCTTTACTTCGAACTCTCATGGAGGATCAGCGCCGATTGCTCTGTCTGTCTTTTGTATGTTTTTAGTTATTTTGATTTGCTTGTCCTTACAGTTTATGGTTAATCGCTCACACATCACACTCGTTACCGTTGTGACGTTTGCAGTAAAGATTGATTATGAAGAGAGATTACTGCCTAGCCCGAACTGTTCAAACAAACAATTCTTCTGGGAAACCTGTGCAGAGTTCATGGTACCACCTCTTTGGAATAGTGTTGGAGAGAGAGTGTAGTGGTGAGATTAGAGAACACTTTAAAAGAGAGATTGGAAAACGGGAACTGCGTAACTTCAGGGAGAGCGAAAGGCAAAAGGAAATTGGATTGAGGTTTTCAAAACCGTGATATCTTGGCAAAAAATAGCGGGGGAAGCACTGTTTTCTTCTCTCATTAAACAGGCAAGAATGACATGGAGAGTTTCATTGCGATTTGTGACGGATGTCAATGAGAGAATGAACTTTCTCACCTACCAAGTAGTTAATGCGTAGAATGTACTGCCTGGAAAATTAAGGGAGGCACGTTGACTTGAGGGCATTCAAGAATGGGCATTGGATGGGAAATGGGAACAAGTCATCCTCAGTCATCCTGAGTTCACTCCTTTTGGGATGCCACTGCAGAGCATGGTTCCTGAAACTATTTTCTGCTCTTAGAACGTCGTCCCTGATTGATGCCAATGTGCCCCATGACGACTGGGTGTTCGCTGTCCCCCTCCAACTCTGTAAGAATATCCTGTCGACGTTCTGAGACATTCTTGACTCAACAGCAGGAAATCCTCATACACCCCAGAGGTTCAGATTTTAACAAGGGAAACGCCTACCTACTCCCCCTTACAATTGGATTACTGCTAAATTCCCCACAATTTTGTCCCTTCACCATTCAGTAGTATCAAAAATGCAGACCCACGGTGATTAGTTGTTGCTGTTCACCAAAAGCCCATTGGCTATTAAACAGGAATCTAAATTGGTTTCTCTGTTTCTCCGAGGAATACCCACGAGGATCAGTGTTTCTACCTCGTCATCTCACTCTACCATTTTCATTCCTGTCCGTGAAGTTTTATCCTGTGATGTGAACTCTCCCGCCTCTCTGTCAGCGTTACTCATGATTCTTTCAGCCGCATGGATATGTCGCCGAGTCCTCAGCATCTGCTCCCATTCTGAACCTCTGGCAATCCATGAACTTGGACTGGAATTACTTACCCCGCACATGCTGGGTCCCAAGCATCTAGAAAGGTCCCGGTTTCCCAACAAAGAGTGGGAGGATCACCCGGTAGCTTTGAGCTCACCTGCTCACCACTTTTTGGATTTACTATTCAAAAGAGACTCTTAAAATCCAACCACATCGATGACTTTAGGTCCTCTTCTTCCTTTCAACTTACAAACGATGACCCACAAAATGAAACCTTTCCAAACTCAATTTGCTAATAGTTGTACAAATTCTCATCATCCGTGCTCCCACAATCTGAAACTTCCACTCGCCCTGTGACGCTTTGGAACCGAGACCTTCTTCAGGATCTCCTTTCTGTTCCTTAAAAATATGTCTTCTAATGGATGCCCACGGTTGTCTAAGGTCGTCGATTTATGGTAATGAACTGTTCTTGACAGTTTGTCTTTCTGTAACTCCAGTGACACTTAACTGCAACAAACAGCACTCCAGGATAAACACAGCAACACTGAACAAGGCTGCCTTTTCTGGATCCTTATTCAAATGATTTTCCAAACATGACGAAGTCACAAAGTTTTAGACTCATATGGCAAGGAAACAGTCCCTACAGTTTGTCTTTCTGTAACTCCAGTGACACTTAATTGCAACAAAACAGCACTCCAGGATAAACACAGCAACACTGAACAAGGCTGCCTTTTCTGGCTCCTTATTCAAATGATTTTCCAAACATGACGAAGTCACAAGGTTTTAGACACATATTGCAAGGAAACAGTCCCTCCAATCCAAATAATCTATGCCAAACTGAAATAAAGTGACATACGCACACTTATCCCATATCCCTGCAAATCTGTCCTATTCATGTGCATATCCAAATGTTTTAGATGTTTTAACTGCACCGTATCCATCACTTTCTCGGGAAGTTCATTCCACGTAGCACCCACTCACAGTGAAAAATCCCACCTCATGTCTTTGTTAAAACTTTCTACTCACACCTTTAAATTATAACCTGTAGCTTTGGACACCTCCAACATAGTGTAAAGACCCTGGTCACTCACCTTATTTGTGCTCCTCATGATTATGTAAACCGCGAGCAGGTCATCCCCCATCCTCCTACACTCCTGGGAAGGAACTCCCAGTCTATCCAACTTATTTTTTATATCAAAAACGCGGATTTAAATTTAGAGAATATTGATTCGCCTGCATTGAATGCATGTTGAGAAGATGCTTCTATTGGTAGGAGAAACTGGGATCCAAGGGCAGAGACTCAGAGTGAAGGAAAGAGTTTTTATAACTGAGATGAGGTGGAATATTTTCAGCCGGAGGGTGATTGATCAGTGGAACTCATTGATGCAGAGGGTTGTGGAGGCCAAGGCATTGAGTGCCTTTATGACAGAAACAGGTCTTGACGAGTAAGGGGTCAATGTTTATGACGAGAAGGCAGAAGAATGGGTTTGAGAAACATTTCAAACATGATAGATTAGATAGAATAGGGAGCAGACTCAATGTTCCGAATGGTCTAATTCAACTGCTGCATCTGTGACCATGTTGCCCCGTTAAGTGGTCTTAAACGCAAAGGTTCAAATATGTCTGAATAGTTCCAATTGAGAAGACTTTTAGGTTCCTTTATAAAACAAACACATGTGGCCAGTTCTCCCGGTTCAAAGTTACTTCTGCTTTGCTTTACTTTGGTTTTCGTAAGCAGACTGCTTGAAGTGGTTGGTTGAAGAAGGCTACTTGGATTAGTTTCCCTGATTAAACAGAGGTTTTTGTGGCTGGCTATCTCTCTCTCTCTCTCTAACATTTCTGCTTTAACTGCATGTGTTAAATTTGACAGTTCTACCCAAGGGACGTTATGGAGGATGTTAAGCAGGTATTTGGAACAGCATCATGAAGATGTGATAGAGTCTATTGGGTTTTGAGATAGGCTAAGCTATTTAAATTCGCTTCTCTTTTGTTCGTGTTACATTCAGTAGCCTGTAACCACATTCTGTTATGTTGGAAATTACGTGTTAGGGCCAGCTGCATCACTCCTGGAGTATCTACTCACAAATGCTTAAAACAACTAGAAAATTTAGGGTGTGGACTACCCTCTTAAAATGGTTTGTGTGGGTTCTGGCCTGGTCCATAATACATTGGAGGGCTCTTTGCAGGATTTCTTCTGTTGTTACCGTTTTGGGATTAGGATTGCTGGTCTCGAAGGCAACGAGTGGCAGGTGTTGTTCAAGGTGTTGAATTCGGTTGTTTAAAACGTTTCTTCCTATCGTAACGGCGCTTTCAGTCACTAACAGATTTCTTGGGTGAAGGACGTGACACTGTGAGTCTTACAAAGTTTGAACAACGCGAAGCTGTTGGAATTGGCAGCCAATCTGCATTTGGAGTTAACATCGCCCATAACAGCGTGAGAGCTAACTACAACAATAGCTCAGCATTGGAATTTGCTGGTACCGCCATCAGAATCGTTAGAGATAGCTGAAATTCAATTGAAAATGTAGCAACTTTAGTTATAACAAAAGAAAGGAAGAGAAGAAGGTATTAAAGTAGCTTATACTATGAATGAAAGCAGAATAAAGACAGAAAAAAAAACCTATTGCAGAAAAAAAAGAAACAGAGAGTAAGTTTTAACTTCAGAAAGTGGTACTTATTCAGGAAATTGGCTGAAAAGGATGGAGGTGAGGGCATACGGTAAAGCTTAGTGAGGAGAAGAGTGATGATGAGCTCAGCCATGGTAGCTAAAGGCCTTGTGGGAACATGGTGAAATATATTCAAGCGTTGAATAAATTTGATGAGCAGGAAGTCAAATCCCTTTTCATCGCATTTGAGAAGGTCACTAAACAACAGAAGTGGGCAGTGACCAATGTGAGTTTTGTTGATCCATACAAAACGTTTTGGTGGAGAGAGCGAGGTATTTGCATCACTACCAGAGGAGAAATCTGGAGCGTATGTGGAGGTGATGAAAGTCATTTAAAGTGCAGAGTGCACCATAAGTCAACGAATAACGTTTCAGGAATCGGGGGAGGGACCATGTTCAAACCTTACCTTAAGTATGAATTTGTCACAAAAAAAATTAAAAATAGAGTAAAACGATGTCTCGCTTAGAAAGACGATCTTTTTTGGAGGAGTTAAATGATTTAATTCCTGAAGTCATGAGAACTCTAGTAGAAGAGCAGAATGGCAAGATTAGCAGTTGAAATGGCTAATGATTACGATTTGCTTCATAATTCAAACGTCAAACTTCAACCAAATACTTCCAGCGATGTAGAGGAAAGGATTACAAAGATGATTCTGGATAGGAGCGAAAGAAATGGCGTTGCTCTTAAGGGTATATAATCAGTATATACAATTGCCTCGGATAGATTACAGGCAATATAAGTGTTGAAAGTTTCAACACCGTGCTCAATGCTTCCGTTGTAAACATGTAATATCTCCACTGATGATAATTCAACTTTTTTGAAAAAGCACCTAGTTGATCTTTGTACCTTTCCAAATATTGACTGAAGACGCTATAGGTTGAGTAATTTAGATGGGTCTTTTTTGTCCAATTTTTGCAGGAAGGCTTCCAGACACAGTATGTATATAGGCCAACAAAGGTTGAGACCAGGGCATACGGTAAAGCTTAGTGAGGAGAAGAGTGATGATGAGCTCAGCCATGGTAGCTAAAGGCCTTGTGGGAACATGGTGAAATATATTCAAGCGTTGAATAAATTTGATGAGCAGGAAGTCAAATCCCTTTTCATCGCATTTGAGAAGGTCACTAAACAACAGAAGTGGGCAGTGACCAATGTGAGTTTTGTTCATCCATACAAAACTTTTTGGTAGAGAGAGCGAGGTATTTGCATCACTACCAGAGGAGAAATCTGGAGCGTATGTGGAGGTTATGAAAGTCATTTAAAGTGCAGCGTGCACCATAAGTCAACGAATAACGTTTCAGGAATCGGGGGAGGGACCATGTTCAAACCTTACCTTAAGTATGAATTTGTCACAAAAAAAATTAAAAATAGAGTAAAACGATGTCTCGCTTAGAAAGACGATCTTTTTTGGAGGAGTTAAATGATTTAATTCCTGAAGTCATGAGAACTCTAGTAGAAGAGCAGAATGGCAAGATTAGCAGTTGAAATGGCTAATGATTACGATTTGCTTCATAAATCAAACGTCAAACTTCAACCAAATACTTCCAGCGATGTAGAGGAAAGGATTGCAAAGATGATTCTGGATAGGAGCGAAAGAAATGGCGTTGCTCTTATGGGGCACTTTAACTTTCCAAATATTGACTGGAGACGCTATAGGTTGAGTAATTTAGATGGGTCTTTTTTGTCCAATTTTTGCAGGAAGGCTTCCAAACACAGTATGTATATAGGCCAACAAAGATCGAGACCACATTTGATTTGCCACTCCGTAATTAACCAGGCCGGGTGTTAATTTCGGAGGTAGACAGGGATGATGCCGAGCATAAATAGACAGGGATGATGCCGGAATCATTCTGGATCTACTGAGCTGGGACCAAATGCACATCAGAACATATCTGCATTGGAGCAAACGTGCTGACAAAGGGGAAATTCGGGAAAGCTGCACATGCACAAGCGAAATAACATTAAATAAACAAGAGTAAGTAGATCTTCTGATCTGAGGACTGAACACAGAGGGAAAGAAGGCAGAATGCCTGGTGCAAAGAAATTCGTAAAAGTTCTGGACTTTGATTTGTGAGCTGAAGGCAGCGCCATGGGTTTCATAATGGAATGTCAAGCAAAATTAGTTTAATATAAATGCAGACAATTGGTTGAGAACAATGTAACATCCCTGCAGAATAGGAACATTTGGCATTTTGGTCAAAATAAGGATGATGATAATTATTAATGCGCATTTACAATTGGTTTGACAAAGAAACAGAAAGATCCTGGGGATGGTATGTCTGGTGGATGCAGGTTCTGACGAGTACAGTGAGGACCGAGGGGCCGAACAACCATTACACCCTCCTGACTTGCCTGCCCTCTGGGTTTCTGTTCCTGATCATCTCTGAATCATACCAATTTGACATGGAAAACAAAGTGAATGAAGCAATAAGGGTTCGAACAATACCCGACTGCATTCTGCTTGTGGTACTTCACTGCCCAGCAAAGAGAGTAGAAAGACAGTCTCCATGTCTGATTACTGCACAGGATAAAGCATTTCTGTGTTGCTGGTTTTCAACTATCAGAAGGGTCAACCCCATATCATAACAGTAATAATGAGGACACATTCATTGAAGCTTCCAAGTCTGTTGAGACCTCAAATCCCTTCTGCTGCTACTGAAAGAAAAACAAACACAGAAATCCTAATGTGTGAGACGTGGCCACAAATATTCAGGCTATTTAAATGGAACCAAGACCTCCCAGCATCATCATACCTTTAAAAGAACAGTCAATACACAAAGATGAGTGCTTTTGTAAACACACTTTTCTTACTCTATCCGGACACGACAATATATTTACAGTATATTGACTCCAAACCTGCTAATATTTACTAGATCAATCTGTTTCACTTCGTTCTTGATCCCTGCCATCGAACTTGCCCGTTGTTTTTCATCAAAGACACGAAAATGCGTTGGTCATTGCACGTTCTCTCATCCTGTTACGTGTATAATTTTCAATTTGAACTGCTGCAATAATAATCACCATGTAGCAGTCTGCAATTTTTGCATTTAAGGTTCTCAGGCAATATAAGTGTTGAAGGTTTCAACAGCAACACCGTGCTCAATGCTTCCGTTGTAAACATGTAATATCTCCACTGATGATAATTCAACTTTTTTGAAAAAGCACCTAGTTGATCTTTGTACCTTCGTCGTCGAAACGTCTGTGTCTGGAAAGCACAGCAGTTCAGGCAGCATCAAATGAGCAGTAGAATCTTGTTGTCCTGCCTTCTATTTTCCAACCTAATTCGCCATATTCTCTTTTCACGTCCTCATCAATTTCCCTACCTATGTCTTTGGTACTGAAGTGTACCGAAATTTCTGTCAGTTCGACAACACTTTAGAATCTGGTAGAATCTTTATGAGACATCCCTGACACTTGCACCCAGGAGGCAACATAATAGCTTTCAGTCTCATTCGTGGCCACAGAATCTCCTGTGTGTACTTCTCATGATTGAATCTCTTATCACTATCGATCTGCTCTTCTCCCCCTAACCTCTTCCCGTTTCACTCACACAGCCAGACTCCGGGCCAAATACCTGACCGTTATGGCTTTTATTCTGGTAGGTCATCCTCCCCAAATATATTGAAAACAGCAGACGCATTATTGAAGGTAATGGCACGGTTTGTCTGCTCGCTTTCCTTCTCCTGATTGTCACCCAGCTACCTATATCTTGTAAACTGAGGCGTGACTACCTCCCTTGGCCTCTTCTCTATCATTCCCTCAGTCTCCCGAAGTATGCAAATTTCATCCGGTTGCAGCTCTTGTTCCTAAAGGCGGCCTATGAGGAGTCGGAGTTGGATACACTTCTCCCAGGCGACGTAGCGGGGACACCCGTGGTGAACGTTACCTCCCACATCCTGCAAGAGGAGCATATGGTGGGAACGTTCCAGGATACATCCAAATTCTTCAGTGTATGCTTTTTGGATGCGACTGCTGTAGTTTTTCATCTTTCTGTTGCAGTTCAGTTAATTTTCTTTTCGTCATCCTTTTTCCACAACCGTTTGATACAACATGGTCTCTAATAATTCCACTTCAACCTCCTGATCTTCATTCTTTGTTTTATTTCCCTGTTTCAGCCAATGGCTTTCAGATCTTGATCACACATAGTCAGGAAAAAGGAAATCCAGGATATATTTCTTATAACACCTCAGTTGCCTGATTTTCTATTCACTTTTCAACAGCAGTAGAGTTCAAACATACCCGTGATCCAGCTATATCGTGACCGAGGCTAACTTGGATTCTTGGAATCGAGATTTTCCATATTATTCCTAAAATCACTTGACTGGTTTCACACGACTTTCTTCAATTGACTTTATGCAATTGACCACTTTTCATCTCATCATGAATTCCACTTCATTTTGGGCAAATCTCCTTCTGAATATGCTTCTCCCAATCTCTCACCAACAAAGATCGACTTGTTCCCATATCTCTTAAAATTATAATTTCTTTGCCTGCTCCTCCTGGCATATTAGAGTAAACTGTACCCTCACAATTAAAGTTTTAAAGAGATCTGTGATTTTCTTGTCCAACAATCCATGATCAGGTTAAACGTTCAGGTGCAGATTTTTTTCGCTTCTACTGTACTTTCTTTTGCAACTTCTACAGTGTCATGTTTGCTCACATTTATCTTCGCAGCACTTTTGCTGAACTATCAACACTGTGACTTCATGTGGCCTCCCTGATGGCAATGAAACCATCTTCGTTTTTTGTAAATTCTCTTTCTTCCTTCATAGCTTTCCTTTCAGCCGTGTGGCAAACTCCTCGTGCGGTCTTCAATGAGATCTCCTTTTCCTTTACCATCCGAGGATTTCTCTTTTCCCCGATTTCTATCTCTCACAAACTCCTCCGAAGTAACCATCTTTCGAAGAACGTCAAGTGTTTGATTGGCATTTAAATGGGGCTCTTATCCAAACATCATAAATACTTTGGTTGATCCTTCAAACTAAATATACATTTGGCAAATACTCCTCCTTTGATTGCTTAAATGTTGGCTTAATCTTCTCGTGCGAGCTCATATGCACTTAAGATGGTGTTTCTCAAATTTTACTGCTCCCCGGATATTACGTTGAGAGTGTTGCCAATACATTACTAGCTCAACTTATTAACTTTCTTTGAAACAACAATATCCACATGGCCAAAGGCCATTTCATTTGTTGAGCCAATTGCTCAATTGAAACGATAAAATTCTTCCAAGACTGTCTCAAATGAAATGAAAATGACAGGGTTGTTAAGAAGGCATAGAGTGTTTTACCTTTTATTAATAGAGGGTTCGAGTTTCGGAACAATGGGCTTATGCTACAGCTGTACAAAACTCTAGTGTGGCCGCACTTGGAGTATTGTGTACAGTTCTACTCACCACATTGTAAGAAGGATGCGGAAGCTTGGAAAGGGTGCAGAGGTAATTTACTAGGATGTTGCCTGGTATGGAGGGAAGGCCTTACGAGGAAAGGCTGAGGGACTTGAGGTTGTTTTAATTAGAGAGAAGGAGGCTGAGAGTTGACTTAATAGAGACATAAAGATAATCAGAGGTTTAGATACAGTGGACAGGGAGAGCCTTCTTCCAAGAATGGTGATGGCGAGCATGAGCGGGAATAGCTTTAAATTGAGGTGTGTTGGATATAGGACAGATGTCAGACGTAGTTTCTTTACTCAGAGAGTAGTAAGGATATGGAATGCTTTGGCTGCAACAGTAGTAGATTCGCCAAATTTAAGTACATTTAAGTCGTCATTGGACAAGCATATGGACGTATATGGAATAGTGTAGGTTAAATGGGCTTCAGATTGATATGACACGTCGGCGCAGCATCGAGGGCCGAAGGGCCTGTGCTGCGCTGTAATGTTCTATGTTCTATGGAAAAACGCTCCTAATCCTTCTCGTTGAAACTAGGAAGTGCTTGCACATATTTAAACAGAAAATCAAACGTGAGGACTGCACACTCAGGAGATTAGAACAAAGAAGAAAGAATAAAGGAAAGTTACAGCCCAAGAACAGGCTCTTCGGCCGTCCAAGCCTGAGCCGATCCAAATCCACTGTCTAAACCTGTCGCCTAGTTCCTAAGCATCTGTTCAGACGCACCTTAAATAAATCTACTGTGCCTGCCGCTCCTACCTCTACTGGCAACGCGTTCCAGGCACCTACCACCCTCTGTGTAAAGCACTTGCCATGTATACACCTGTTAAACTTCTCACTTCTCACCTTGAACCCGCGACCTCTCGTTACTGAATCCCTGACCCTGGGAAAAAGCTTATCTCCATCTACCCTATCTGTACATTTCTCGATTTTGTAGACCTCAATCAGGTTCCTTCTCAAACTCCTTTTTTCTCCAACGAAAGCAATCCGAACCTACTCAACCTCTCTTCATAGCGAGCACTTTCCATACCAGGCAATATCCTCGTAAACTTTCTCTGCACCCTCTCCAAAGCATCCACATCCTTTTGGTAATGTGCCGACCAGAACTGTAGACAGTATTCTAAATGCGGTCAAACCAAAGTCTTGTTCAGTTTTAACATGAACTGTCAGCTGTGATACTCAATATGCCATCCGATGAAGGCAAACATACCATATGCCTTCTAGACCGCTCTATCCACCTGTGCAGCCACCTTCAGGGTACAACAGACCTTAACTCCCAGATCTCTCTGCTCACAACTTTTCGCAAGGCTCTTCCGTTTACGACATAGTTCGCTCTAAAATTAGACTTCCTGAAATGCATCACCTCACATTTGCCTGGATTGAACTCCATCTGCCACATCTCCGCCCAACTCTCCATTCTATCTATATTCCGTTGTACTCTTTGACAATCCCCTATGGTTTCTGCTACTCCAGTGATCTTCCTGTCATCTGTAAACTTACTGATCAGACCAACAATGCTCTCTTCCTGATCATTTATGTTTCTTAGAAACAACAGCAGACCCAGCACTGAGCCCTGTAGAACACCTTTCTCCATTTCAACAAACTCCTTTCAACTGCTACTGTCTGTCTACCGTTGCTTTGCCAGTTCTTTATCCAATTAGTTAGAACACCCTGCACACCACATTACTTCATTTTCTCCATTACTTTATCAGTGCGAACCTTATCAAACTCCCTACTAAAGTCAATGTACATGACATCTACAGCACTTCCCACATCTATCAACTTGGTCACTTCCTCAAAGAACTCTATTAAGGTGGCAGGGCTCGATCTACCCCGCAAAAAACCTGAAAGTTACCTGAAACGTTCCTACTAACCTTCTTGTACAGCGGGACAACATGAGCAACCTTCCAGACATCCGGCACCTCACCTGTGTTTAAGGATGTTACAAAGATAGCTGTTCGGCCCCAGATATTTCCTCTTTCGCCCTATCTCAGCAATTTGGGATAGATCCCTTCCGGTCCTGGGGATTTGTCCACCTTAATATCCCCTCGCCTACATGACACATCTTCCCTCCTTATGTCAATGTGATCCAGAGTAAACAAACTTCTATTTCTAATCTCAGCATTCATCAACTCCTGTTCCTCAGTGAACACTGATGCAAAGCAATCATTGAGAATCTCACCAATTTCTCAGTTTCGTCATACAACCTCCCTTCCTAATCCTTCAATGGACCAACCCTTTCTCTGGGTATCTCCTTGCTTCTTATTTAAGAATAAAAGTTCATGGAATTCTCCCTAATTCTGTTCGCCAAAGCTATTTCTGTATCCATTTTAGCCCGCTTGATTTCACTTTTAAGAATGATCCTAATATCCCGATATTCCTACAAGGCCCATTCTGTTTTTAGTTGCCTGTACCTTACGTGCGCTTTTGTTTTCCTCCTGCCTAGTCGCACGATTTCTCCTATCATCAATGGTTCACGAATCTTGCCTTTCCTATCCCTTGTTTTCAAACGGACAGGTCTATCCTGCACTGTCTCCAACTTATCTTAGAAAGCCTCCCACATACCAAATGTGTACAATCCATATTTCCCAGGTCATGCCTAATTTTGATATAATTGGCATTGGCCCAATTTAGTATTCGTCCCTTCACTGACATTTTTCATCTATGATTATTGCAAAACTTGCAGAATTGTGGTAATTATTCCCAAAGAAATCCCCCACTGCAACTTCTATAACCTGGCCAGGCTCATTCTCCAACACGAGGTCCAATATGGCCACTCTCCTGTTGGACTATTGACTTACTGCTGTAGAACACTGGGCGACATTGCTGCCTCACAGCGCCAGAGATCTGGGTACAATTCCCGCCTTAGGCAACTGTTCTAGTGGAGTTTCCACATTCTCCCCGTGTCTGCATGGGTGTGCTCCGGTTTTCTCTGACACTCCAAAGATGTGCAGGTTAGGTGAATTGGCCATGCTAAATTGCGCGTAGTGTTAGAAGGGATTAATGTAGGGGAATGGGTCTGGGTGAGTTGCTCTTCAGAGGGTCAGTGTGGACTTGTTGGGCCGAAGGGCCTGTTTGCACACTTTCATTAATCTAATCTAATCTAAAGAAACTCTCATGGATGCTGTTTACAAACTTTGCCCCATCCAGATATCTGGCACTAAGTGTATCACAATTAATGTTGGGAAAAATAAAATCTCCCACCATCACCACACTGTTGCCTCTACATCTTTCCATAATCTGTTTTCCTGTTCGATCTTCTACCTCATGCTCACAGCCCCACCAATGTAACTGCATCCTTTTTATTTCTCAGTTACACTCATAACGATTCACTGCTCAAGCCCTCCATAGTGTCCTCCCTTCGAGGACACTACATCGAGCAGTGGATGTAGTATACATGGATTTTAGTAAGGCATATGATAAGGTTCTCCATGGTAGGCTTATGCAGAAAGTCAGGAGGCATGGGATAGAGGGACATTTGGCCAGTTGGATAGAAAACTGGCTAACCGGTCGAAGTCAGAGAGTGGTGGTAGATGGTAAATATTCAGCCTGGAGCCCAGTTACAAGTGGAGTTCCGCAGGGATCAGTTCTGGGTCCTCTGCTGTTCGTAATTTTTATTAATGACTTGGATGAGGGAGCCGAGGGGTGGGTCAGTAAATTTGCAGATGAAATGAAGATTGGTGGAGTTTTGGATAGTGAGGAGGGCTCTTGTCGGCCGCACAGGGACTTGGATATGATGCAGAGCTGGGCTGAAGAGTGGCAGATGGAGTTCAACCCTGCCAAGTGTAAGGTTGTCCATTTTGGAAAGACAAATAAGAATGCAGAATACAGGGTTAACGGTAGGGTTCTTAGTGAGGTATCTTGGGGTCTATGTTCATAGGTCTTTGAAAGTTGCCACTCAGGTGGATAGAGCTTGTAAGAAGGCCTATGGTGTATTAGCGTTCATTAGCAGAGGGATTGAATTCAAGAGGCGTGAAGTGATGTTGGTTGCCTGGAATGGAGAATAGGTCGTACGAGGATAGGTTGAGCATGCTAGGCCTTTTCTCATTGGAACGGAGAAGGATGAGGGGTGACTTGATAGAGGTGTATAAGATGATCAGGGGAATAGATAGAGTAGACAATCAGAAACTTTTTCCCCGGGTACAACAGAGTGTTACAAGGGGACATAAATTTAAGGTGAGGGGTGGAAGGTATAGGGGGGATGTAAGGGGTAGGTTCTTTACCCAGAGAGTGGTGTGGTCATGGAATGCCCTGCCTGTTTGAGTGGCAGACTCAGAATCATTGGCGAACTTTAAGTGGCAATTGGATAGGTACATGGATGGGTGCTTAAGCTAGGACAAATGTTCGGCACAACATCTTGGCCGAAGGGCCTGTTCTGTGCTGTATTGTTCTATGTTCTATGTTCTATGTTCTGTGACAGCCGTGATATCATCCCTGACCAGCAGTGCAACTCCTCCCCCCACCCTTGTGTTTCCCTCTCTATCTTGTCTGAAGCATCTATATCCTGGAACACTTAGTTGCCAATAATGCTCTTCCTTCAGCCAGGTCTCTGTGATCGCAATAACGTCATAATCTCAGGCATCAATCCAAGCCCTGGGTTCACCTGTCTTACCCACGATCCTCCTTGCATTGAAGTAAATGCAGTTCAGGCCACCAGTTCTTTTGCATTCATCTGCTCTCTGCTTTCGCTTCCCCTTTGTTATGCGACCTTTGTGATACTTACAGTCTCCAGTTTCCACCTCACTGTCTAGTAGTCTTCTCTCCTGTTTCCCAGCCCCTGCCACATTAGTTTAAACCTCCCCAAAAGCAGAAGGGAAAACTACCCAAGGAAAATAGTTCAAATCTGTTCAGGTGTAGACAGTCCAATTTTGTAGTACTCCCACATTCATCAGAACCGTTCCCAATGTCCCATAAATCTGAACCCATCCCTCCTACACCGTCCCTCAAGCCATGTGTTCATCCTTCCTATCTGTTTAAATCTATCGAGATTTGAAGCGTGAGTAAATATGGATTCTTTTTCAGTTCTTCTTCAGCCTTTCAATCCCTGCACAGATCACTAACAATAAGTGCAAAAGGGGAATCCAGCTGTTCTCCTTGGAAAAAAAAATACTATTCGATTACTGTCGCTGCTGATATTACAGGTGAGCCATTGTAACATTGTTAATAATCATTATTAATTGTGTTGTAGTTCTTACAGCACACCAGATAAGAGAACCTGTGTCCTAATTTCATCATTCCCTTTTGGATATTCACGAGCAATCTGTTGTCAACTATGTGGTACACTTGCTGAATATTTTACATTTTTTTTATCTGAAGAAGCTACTTGCGTGGTAACATTGCCCATTTGCATCGTTCGGTGGATTTTCAAATTTTCGGGTGATCCTAGAAGAACGATTGGTAAATGTATGGGTGCTTTTCCGATTTTGATAATCACTTGGAACGGATGAAAATACTTTCAAAGTTAAACAACACACAACAGCATGCTATGGTCAAACAGGTGGACTTGGAACAACACGCGTTTGCAGTTGTCAGGGCGATCGTGAGGCCGGATCACAGGAACCGAATTTATCATAAAACTTCGAAGTGTCGTACTGCTGATGCGAAGTATTGAACACACCTGGATTTCAGTAAAGTCTGTAATCACTTCGAATGGTTTTGAGTGATTAGTATGTATATCCTTGAACTTCTTTCAAGTTACAGTGCCCAGATAATGTTAGGTTTGATTTAAGAAAGTGACCTCCCATCTCAGCCAATTGCTCAATACTCCGCATCAATTGCCTTACACGTTAATATTTTCCTATAAATTGTATGTTCTGTGCTCTTGTTCTCAAGTTACCTGGCGAAGGAGCAACGTTCAGAAAACTTTCACCTCCAAATAAACCTGTTGGACTATAACCCAGTGCTATATCATTTTTAACTTTTACTACCCCAGTCCAACACTGGCACCTCCACGTCATGCAAAGTATTCCCGATAACTATTTTCATATTTGCTGTCATCTGTCACTAGCATGTTATTTGTCATCTCTGTATCTCTCACAGCAACCCTGGTGACAATTTTACTTCTCTTGAGAGGACTCTGTGGACTTTCCAAGCATATACCTATTTATATGGTGGCCATGGCAACAGCACATCTAATGGCATGATTAATAATGAATGCTATACAGTAGTTTTAGTTACCATTTTGCATTTTCGTTTCTGTCCCACATTCCTGTGTGCAGGGTTATTGCGTATATGATTGTTTTCACTATCAATTTGCCTGTTTGGTTCACTGTCCCTTTCAACTTTGACCAATTTGTAGTGATGTGTTTGTAGAAGTTTAGAGAGAAATATTGCAATAAATAATCTGCAACTATAGTTCTAACAACATTCTCAGTTCGCGATTTATGAGAAGATTTGTAGCTTAGGTTGATGATAATTATGCAAGATAGATCGCTGTGCTTGAAGGCGTGTTTTGAGACGTTTAGACACCATATTAGGTAACATCAGTAGTGAGAGACCTAGGTGAAGTGCTGGTGGTATTTTCCGCCTCTCTATTTATAGGTCTTGGTTTCTGAAGATGGATGATGTCATTTCCGGTCTGTTTTTCAAGGGAAAGTAGATAGGAATCAAATCGATATGTTTATTCATGGAGTACTAGTTAGAGTGCAATGCCTCTAAGACGTCTCGTGCTTGTCTTTGTTTCGGCTGTCCTATGACGTGTGTGTTGTCCCAGCCAAATTGGTGTCCATCTTTGTCTGTATATATGGGATCGAGTGATCGTGGATCGTGTCTTTTCGTGGCCAGTTAGTGTTCATGTATCTTGGTGGCAACCTCCCTGCTAGTTTGTCCGATGTAGTTTTTTTTTATAGTTCTTGCATGATATTCATTAGATACTATCCGCAAAACTAAGGTCGTCTCCAAGATATCATGTTTTTGTTTGTGGTATTAGAGTGTTTAGGTCACTTGGCTTCCGCTTACACTAATTTTCTTGTTTTATTCTTTAACTATCAGAAAGCATGTACTTGCTAACAGAATTCATATGGATCCCAGAGTTCAAAGGAATGAGAGTCCTAGAAATTGAGTAATGGAAAAGCGGAAGAAATCCATAAGTTTGTTGTTCACTACATCAGTCAGTTTTGAGTTTTTATAGTTGATTCATGTCCTGCGCTTCAAAAAATGTCACATCCAAATCATTACCAAGGGATTCGTGCAAATCATGCTTATATTGTGACTGAAACTGGAGCTTTCCTAAAGTCTTTGAGCTTCTTTGAAAATCCATGCATTTCTGCAGGGACTCAAATTAAATTCAGACAAAATGCGAAGGAACTTGCAAAAACTCCTTAGATGTGTATTCTGAGTTGGCCTTTTGAAAAACAGAAGTTAAACAAGAAAATTCTAGTCGTGCAAAATATTGTTAATTCTCTAATAAATACCTTTCTTGTTGTGGTTCTGTTCGCCGAGCTGGAAGTTTTTGTTGCAAACGTTTCGTCCCCTGGCTAGGCGACATCATCAGTGCTTGGGAGCCTCCTGCGAAGCGCTTCTTTGATGTTTCCTCCGGTGTTTATAGTGGTTTGTCCCTGCTGCTTCCGGTTGTCAGTTTCAGCTGTCCGCTGTAGTGGTTGGTATATTGGGTCCAGGTCGATGTGTTTGTTGATGGAGTTTGTGGATGAATGCCATGCCTCTAGGCCTAGAAGCGCTTCGCAGGAGGCTCCCAAGCACTGATGATGTCGCCTAGCCAGGGGACGAAACGTTTGCAACAAAAACTTCCAGCTCGGCGAACAGAACCACAACAACGAGCACCCGAGCTACAAATCTTCGCACAAAATTTAAATACCTTTCTATTCCAGAAATTATTTTTCCTCAGCTGTGAAAAAAATTGCATCGTTTACATTTGTTTGGTTAGCTAATATATAGTTGAAGTGCCTAACGTCTTTTCGTCACTTTTTTTTCCTTGAGTAACGATAGGCCATCAAATGTAGCATACTTGATTTTAAGGCATACAAAGTGAACTGATAGATTATAGCCCTATTGTCAGGTAGTTAGTCATGAGAGGAATTCGGAATGTCTGCTGGTGTTGAACTGGTTTACATTCTTAATACATTTGATCAGAAGTCAATCCATCATTCACGTTTGCACTCCCTATTTCGAACATTGTCCTGAAGATTTCGACTGAAACTTGTAGGAGGAGATCTCTCGATTGAACAAGATTCCTCATTAGCAAATAGAATGAAGATCATGCAAAGTGACGTGTGCTCAATTAAAGGAGATAATCCATTCTCGTTTGTTCAATGTGACACCTGAGTTATTTTGCTTGCAAATGAATCTTACATTTAAGAATTTATACTCATCATACAGCAGGGATAATATTTGAAATGGATAAACAAATGTAGTTGTCTTTGTTATGAGTTGTGCTAATCTTCAACAATGCAGGTGTTTGTTTTCAATTGGTTTGAAATGTTTCTAAGTGTTTACACAGCCTAGAAGCAATGTAATATGGATTCATACAGAACAGGATATTTAGCACACTATGCTCTGACAAAAGAAAATTGCTCTCATTTTGCACTTGTCCCACTTCGCAGAATTTGGCCACCACCCTTGAATGTTATGAAATTTGAACATTTTAAGTCACGAACATTTTAAACTTTGAGAGGTTTCCCCACCTCAAACAATTGATGAGAATTTGATGAAACCCAAGGTTATACTCAATATTTTTAATAGTCACACTGCTTAGAGATGCCATTAAATTAATATGGACTGCATGGGATTTTAAAATAGATCTCCTAGTCAGAAATGGGGAACTACCATTACACCAAAAGACAATGCCTCGATTGGAAATTTATTCAATGAGGGAAATAACGTGCTATATAAAACTAATCAAATTTGACTCAATTGAATGTTAAGAGGAAACAAGAGAAACTGTGAAGTTTATTATGCCGGTTTTGCTCATTGGATGGAACGATTATACAAACCAACTATTTGTTTCGTGTTTTATGAAAATCGTTAAGCATTTGGAGAATGTTTGATGGTTTTAAGGTGAGTACGTGCTACAATGTGTCGACACACATGGCACGATTATCCGTCTTTGAGACAATTGGAGATTGTACTTTACAACAAAAATGTGATTACTCTCAAAAGTCCTGATGCACTACGGAAGAAAATTACCCAATAACTTTAAATTTATCACAGAAAGTTATCTACATCATGACCTATTCAAAGAATGTCCCAATTATCAGTCAGTGTTACAGACTTTGGAATGTTGTCTCTTACATGAACACTCAACCTAACAGGTGAAAGAGCGTGCAACCACTCTTCATCTGGAATAACTAAGAACCAGTCCTTGTCACTAGTCATTGACACTAATATTTCACCCACACTGATGCACAAACTGATCTCACTGTCCTTTCCACTTAGTACGCCTAATATCCTCGCAAAATAGATGGCTCGGCACATAAAAAAGCTCACACTGTCACACAATGCATATGTGATTTTTATTTTGTGTGTGTCATTCACTTGGTATTCCACATCATCACCAACCTGGCTCCTTGCACCTTTAAATGCCAACTACATAATGCACTAATCCAAACAGTAGCCTTCTCCAAACCCCACTTAAATTATCTTAGTTATTTCAAAGTCCCTTAAACGTGGAAAACCACAATGAAAGTTGTAGCATTTCCAAGGACATGATTTTAAAAGGTTCATCCTGACACACCCCGCAAAGTTTGTAGGCATGCATATTGTGATTCAGAAGGGACGTCCTTTTCGCCTAATTTGCTGTACGTTAGATGGGTAATAGGCATTCTGATCCATATTGGAATATTGGAAGCAAGCATTTACGTATTATCTCTCCAGATCTTGAAAGAACTGAAATATTCCGATTTAAAATAGATACCAAGAGAGAATCTATTTGCTTATTGTAGGTTGTTGAATGTCGCTGTAATTGGCATTTGTCCTTTGACTCGGCATGCTATTGTACCGATTTGCACAATCTTCAATTAGTAGACCTAAAATAGTAAACAAAACGTCAAATTTATCAGTACTTTAATAATCATTTCAGAGTGAGAGCAACAACTACAAAAATGCTTTAAAGTGAATCATTAAAACGTTTTCGACACAGGCCGACCAAGAATCACAAGCTGATAGCACAAATTGAAACTCTGAAGTGATTGATATTTAACCATATCAAAAGCAAACACCTCACAACGCGTAATGAATCAATGATTCTATGACATTTTGTGGTTTTATGGGGGAAAAAAAAGACTGATGATAGGTGATGTACAAAAAAACGACTCTAACTGAATATTAATATGGTAGAATTGAAATGCGTGATTTCCAAAGATTAATGAAATTTGAATACATAAATTAAATCTTAACCATTGAGAGATAAAGCTTAGCAAAGGACACAGTGACTTTTTTCAGTTGGAAACAGATTGTGGAAAATAATATTTTGTTAAAATGAAAGCAAATAAGATGTTTCGAATTGGAAAAACTACAGAAAAAAATGAGAAGCGATGAAGTATACAATGTATATGAAAAACAAATGCATGAACATGGTTGGGTGGATTATGTAATCAATGTAAAAAGGACCTGAGATACTGCAGACAGAGAAACTGATAGAGCTTCGACGGGTTGATGAGAAGAAACTTGCATGTGAGTGGCCACACATAAATGCATGTGCAACGTATAATCAGATATTATTAGACCTGACTGATGTCGGATTTCTGGTCTGTTGGAGACTCAATGCTGAGGAAGTGCTACGCTGCATAGTCAGACACGCAAAACCGAACAAGAACTGCAGTTAGACAACAGTAATGAGGGAGTGCTGCAGCCAGAAAGCTAGGATTGAGATAGTACTAATATGAATCAGGCAGGACTTTGGGAGTGTCGCAGTTAAATAGTTAAATTAAACTGCTACGAGGGTACATAGCAGTTGAAGAGCCAGCACGTTGACAGCGTAGCCATCAGAGAAGTAAAGAGGCCGCCTTGCATTCAGAAAGCCAGTACTGAGGGAGCACATCAGTCAGAAAGGCGGCCCCTCGTTCTCTGTACTCTTTCCATATTTCTGTCATCCTCTCTTTCTTTCACACAACATTCACTTCCATCTTTTGTTTTCAGAAGCAGATTCCCAGACTCAATGCTTCAGACTTCTTTTGTTTATTTGGAAACAATTTTTCACTCTACCTTTCTCTTCCTTCATGTACTTTCTCAGCTTCTTCGCCACAACATTACCCCTGCTGCAAATGTGACTTGCTCTCGGAAATGTTCCCTGTTCAACAGCAAAAATTATGATGATTATATTTGGAACAGAGCACTCAAATCGAATCGTTGAATCATACTAAGTATAGAGTATTTTAACGGTTCCTACACCTGCAGTGAATGCTGCCAATAAGATTCCGTGTTGCGAGTCAGTTTATCTTCAACAATTAGATTTTGAGCTCCGACCTGCGACAATCTTTCCAGTCTGTCCCAGTCTAGTCTTGTTTTTACATACCTCATGTCAAAACGATTGATTGTGAGTTTTGCGACAGAGCGGAAGCTTTTTGCATGGAACGTATTGACAGTCATCATGCTCCTGCAATGCATTCCACTTGCATCATCCTGACTCTGCTTTTTCTCAGATAGGGGCTGAGGGAAGGGATTGATTCTTAGCCTACGGAATTGAGACCAGCATTTCCAGGGTAACGTTTAAAGACTTCGTTCACAGATCTGTTCATTTCCAACCTCACTAAAACACACTGTATATTCTCGGGAAAACTATCGGATCCCTTTCCCTTTCAGAAACTTAAATATATTTTACTGTCATCCATATTTGTTATTTTTGGAAGATTTGCAGACGGACTTGGTGAATTTGTCATATGAAATTGAAAATGAAAGTACTCCCTTCCCCAACTCCATGCAATAGCCCCAGACGTGTAAATTCTGCAAATCATATGAATTATTAATACCATTAATTGCTCGTTATTTCGACTGTAACTTGAAGCCTTTTCATCAGGGCAGAATTGTCAACTCTACATCGTCGTGTGAATGAATCGTACAGTTACATGCTGATTATTTACACTGTATATTGTAAAGCTTTCATCCGTGCCAATTAGTTATCTCTGAACCATACCGTGAATGCACAGTGTCATGAAATGCTGATTATTTGCACTGTACACTGAGGGGTTTTCATCAGCGTGAATTTGTTAACTCTGGAGCATAGTGCGAATGAATCGTACCGTGAAATACTGGTTATGTACACTATAAATTGGAGAGTTTTCGTCAGCAAGAACTTCCTCTTCCAAAACATAGAAGAAGCCACAAGGAGTACACAGTTTCACTAGATCCTGGTGGAATTAAAAACACAAGAGGAATTCATGTTTGACATAGGTTGCCATCAACACCTCCCACGTTGTAATGATGAATACCTTGAGTGTTACAGTATTTACCTTTAACAATTTAGCAACCCGGTTAAAACAATTCTTCCACACTCTAGACCATAATTTTTAAAAGCCCCAAAAAGTGACACAGACATTCATTTGTAATAAATAGTTTAGTACAGAAACCCGGTAAAGTTTTGCTCATAATTTGGAGCCAAACCTCAGGAAATTTGGAGAATTTTGTGTACTTTAAAAGAGAATTGTGACAATTCCAGAACGAAGACTGAGACTTGATTTCCAGAACGTTACCACAGTTTGGGAGCTCGTTATGAATTGGTTTAAAAGAAGTAGAAATGTGTATTCGGGCATGGGATTGACAAAGAATGCAGAGTCGAGAAAAATACCAATTTTGTGCTGAACATGGACATGGCACTGGAGATGGCAAAAATATCCTGTCTTCTGGATCTTTGCAGACCCAGTTTGATTCGGGGGAGGTGGCATAAACTGGAGGTAGTATTGTTTTTGTCGAGCCCATGTTGTTGAAGTTTGTATATTGGCCTGAATAAAGAAGTGGCTGATGGAGAGGAAAGAGCGAGTGCTGTTAAGGGTTAGTGCTTTTCAGGTTAGAGACCCGGGACCAGGGATATGCCACACGGATCAGTGCTGGGGCATGAACGTTTACAATATATGTTGATGACTTGGAGGAAGGAAGTGAATGCGCTGCAGTCAAATTTGCAGAAAACAAAATAGATGGAAGTACACTCTGTGGGAGAGAAATACATAGTTTGCTGAGAGACTTTAATACTTTAAATAAATGGACAAAAATTGGGCCATGAAGTATAATTTTGGACAATGAAAAGTTTTTTTTTTTCATTTTGGAAGGGGGAATAAAGAGTATTATTTCAATGGATAAAGACTGCAAAAAAGCTGCAAAACAAAAGATATTGGCAGGACTCAGGGGGCAGTCGAAAACCAGCGTCAAAATAAAGTATTGCCAATCGAAGACTGAACAGATGAGGTTTAGATTCTTGCCACTGAAAGGTATGGTTGGGAAAGGAGGGGCAGGGCAGAATGCATGCATATATTTAAGGCTGAGACGTTCTTGATCATTTGGAGAATCACGTAGTTACAGGTAAAAACGCATAGGGAAGAGGACGGGTGGACTGTCACATCAGCAATGATCATTTTAAATAACAAATTCAAAACCACCTTCTTGCGTGTCGTGGTCAGACTGACGAGAAAGCTTCTCAACTATTACTGTTGGTCTTTCTCTGCGCTTTCTCTGGGGCTGTAACACTATTTTCCACAATCTGATCAATTACTTTGATGTACTTATGCCAGGTGTGATTTGTCTGCATAACACACAAAACATTACTTTTCACCGTGTCTCTGTACACGTGACAATAATTAAATCAAATCATATATTCTCAAGGCATTTGAGGCGATAATCATTGAGAGGACTGTGATCTACTTACCCCACCATTCTCAAATGCACGATAGATTAAGGTCATTTCAAACTGAACCCTGTTCAGACAAAAATGGCGTGCGTTGCCACTTGTGTTTTCACATAGCTTTGTCCCTGCGTTCCTATTTTGTTTCTGTACAGAAAAGAGGACAGCACGTCCATATGATGCACATTTAATACTATACAAAAGTGTACATGGTGCAATATTGTAAAAAAGTGATTAGATGTCTCATGGCAGCAGTTTATAGTCCAGTACGTTTATTTGAAATCAGAAACTTTCACAGCGTCATATGTCCTACTGCACAGAGACAGGCCATTTGGTCCAAATTGATCCGTGCTGACGAAATATCCATCAACAGTAATCGCACTTTACAGGACTTGACTCATATGCTTCTAATCTTTCCTATATATGTATTTGTTCAAATGCTTTTTAAATGTCATTAATGTACAGCCCCAATCACTTTCACGGGCAGCTCATTCCATATACACCACACCTTCTGATTGCCTCTCAGATTCCCTTTTATATTTTCCCCTCTAACGTTGAGCTTATGCTGCCTACAGCGTGGGTAAAAGACTGATTGCATTTACCCTATCCATGCCTCTCATGATCTTTTACACTTCTGAAAGATCCGCTCTCAGTATCCTTTGCGCTGAAGACAATGGTCCTAGCTTGTCCAATCTCTCCCAATAACGCAGACCTTCGGTACAGGCAACATCCCTGTAAATCCCGTTTGCACTCTTTCCTGGTTAATAACATCCTTCATATAACAAGATGAAGAAAACTGAACACAATACTCCAAGTACAGCTTCACTACCGTTCTATATAACTAACATATCTTCATAACTTCTATACTCAAGGTCCTGACTGACGATGCCCAGAATGGCAAAAGCCTACTTCACTGCCCTGTCAACATGTGACTACACTTTTAGAGAACGTGAACCTGAACCCCAAGGTCTCGCTGATCCGCTGGACCCCTTAATCACTGACAAATCACCATGCAACTCCGAGCTTGATTTGACTTTGAAAATGTAAGAATTCACATTTATCTAAAGTAAACGCCATTTGCCATTTCTGGGCTCATTTCCCCAGCTGATCAAGGTCCTGCTGCAATTTCTTATCACCTTCCTCACTGCCGATGATACCTCCTATTTTAGTGTGTTCTGTAAATGGACTAATCATGCCTTGTAACTTGTCATTCAAATCTTTGATATTGATTGCACATTACGTGGAGGGGAGCAGGCAGACACAGAAATTACAGGCGCGTAGATAATTGCAGGACAATATCAAGTAATCAAGAGTGACAAAACATAGCACTAGTTGTGTCAGTGGACCATCGGCAAGCTGAATAAAAAATCATTGCAGAAGGTAAAAAGCATCAGACCGTGTGAGTCAAGTATCAACAGCTGAACGCCAAGTGAAGCGATGACCTGTGATCCAATTAATTGAATCTCCCTTGCTGTTCTATTTTGACACCACCACCTTAATACCTTTTGACGACTTCTCTACCTTAATTAGTTTACAGTTTTGGATTACTTGCCACTTTGATTCGACCCTCGTCATGGGACTTTTATATTTATCATATTATTCAAGCGATTTGATTATTTCCCAGGCAACGTTATTATTGACTTCGTGTAGTTAACTTTCTGTGTTGAGAGTGTGGTCCTCCAGAACTACAGCAGGTGAGGCAGCATTCGTGGAACAGGCGAATCGCCGATTCGATGAAGGAATTATGCCCAAAATGTTGATTCACTTGTTACTCGGATGCTGTCTGAAGGGCTGTGCTTTTCCAGCACTGCACACTTGACTCTGATATCCAGCATTTGCAGTGCTCACTTTGTGTTAATTATATATCCGACTCAATTAATTGGATCACACATTATCACTTCACTTGCCATTCAGTTGTTGAAACTTCTCTTCTACCGTCTGAAGCTTTTGATCAACTGTAATTACTTGTTATTCAATCTGTCGATGTTCCATTCACACCGTTTGTGCTATGTTTTGACACTCCATTTATCTTGCAATTATCTCTCTGCCTACAAATTCTGTGCCCCAATGCTTTCCTCCTCTCCAACTGACGAAGGACCAGTGCTCCAAAAGCTTATGGCTTCAAATACATCTGCTGGATGATAACATGGTGCCGTGTGAATTCTGGTTATGTCCACTCAAATCTCGCACTGGGACCCCCACATCATATTTTAAATAGAACCGGGCAACACAGAACAACCTGAACAAAACAACCATCCGAGAAAGAGCTTGTGACTTCACTACTGGGCAGCATGGCTTTCATTCAGTCTGGAAATGATCAGTTTTTGTTTCGATTATTTGGCAAATGCTGAAGCACCGAGTGTTGTATCTGTTTTCCTAATGTCTGGATATAAATGTTAGGAGTTTACGCGTTTGGCGTGAGGCTGGGGTGGGGGTGGGGGAGGCGGGGCGGCGGAAAGGGGCGCCGTCTTTTACTGCAGGACATAAGCTGTTGCGAAGTTTACCTGCATTGCGTGTAGTGCTCATTCAGGCATTGGTCACTGCCTGTCTATGATTTTATTTTATCGTGCACAAGGGACCTCTTCATGATCATGTTTCGATTTCTTTATATATTTCAAGATCAAAGCATGATAAGCTACAGCGCTGCTTTTGCGTTGTAAGGGGTCCACTGGTTTAATGGTTTAATCAGCCAGGTCACTACGCATCAGGCAAGGGGAGAGTTTGAAAAGGAGATAATATTCTCTATGAGGGAATTGAACTTTCACTGTGGGTGTGACTATGCTTCGCAAGCCAGCTATTTCTCTCCATTCTGAACCCCATGTAAGTATTACAATTCATACCATGGTTTCTGGTTTCGAGCGTAGTTTTTCCTTTTCCGCTGTCATTTCCTGAGGGCAAAATAAGTTGGGTGTTTTCTGAAAAACAGAACAAATTATTGCCAAGATAATTGTTGATGCAGCATTTTCTCGTTGTGTGTGAATCTTCATGATGAGATTGCAAATTATAAACTGTGTTTCACTTCAGCCATAAACCCTCAAGTTTGCCTTCCAGCTTAGATCGCTCAGATTATCTCACTGTTCTCAAAGTTACTCCATTCTCCAATACTTTCCCACTCTGCCTTTCCATCCATTCCTATGACTCCATCTGCAGTTTCACCAACTCTCTCTGATGCCCCCCCCTCCCCCCGCCGCATCACCGATTTCACCCCTCACTCTCGTTATTGAGATCAAGACCGGATCGTCGGCAAACGTATAGATATTTAACCAGACGACTCAGCATCAGTTATGCATCAAAAATGCTTCCAACATGAAGTGGATCTACTTCAAGGAAGCATGTTATCTTGTCCTGATGTGGCAAAAATATTGCATTGAGACCACTTACCCAGCTTTGATCCTCACTGCAGATGATATTCCTGCATTTCCTCACTTGTTTACACGAAAGGACTAGCTGCAGATTTCTGCAAGTGACATTGGAAGGCTCAGGACAGGTTGACCGCTTCGATTCGAGAACTGAGAAACGTTAAAAAAAACAAGGAAGCAGAGTTTCGGTGCTCCAACCTCAAGACGTTGACTCATCCTTTTCTCCACAACGTCTTCAAACTTTACACAATTTTAACCCGCTCTAAATGATAATAGACAGCCGCAATTTATTAACATTCCTTCCTTCAACAGTTCCAGCACCCAAGTTAATGGACATTAAATCAGTATTGTGTGGAGACTCCACATAATTGCATTTGTAAACATCATAATAATAACATCATCTTGCTATTATTGGCAACATGTGACTGTCATGTTTGAATAAATTCGATTGTTGGATTAACATGTCTGTCATTTGTCCTGCAGGGGAACACCGTCGGCAGAAGGTAGATATGTGGACGCCCAATACTGGGCAGATTTAGTCCTCAAAATGCTTCCGAAAGACTGTTTGGACAACAATGAACCCTTAATGTTGTTAAGAAGCCACTCATAAGAACATGGCGCTTAAAAAGAACTCGCAAAGCCACAAGGTTTAGAGAAGATCTTGGACAGAGATGTTCAGCGCTGCAGTTGGGGAAAGTGCAAACAGGCACCTGATTTGGATTCTAGCCAATGATCAGAATGAATGAGAAAGCAGACTCGATGCGGCCGCATAGATGGATCCTATTTTCTCAGTTTCTGCGCTGTAATGTGAACTCTAATTGTGAGAACTTCCATGGCGAGTGCACAGGCTTATGATGACTGACAGTTAACTTGCAGGTTTAATGTCAATTCTAAACCGAACAGGTTGGTACTGTCTGGTCAAAGCGTTGAAATAACAAAGTGATTATGGAATCGCTACAGAAATCACACATATGCATATTGTTCTCTGTCTCGGAAATGCTGAATTAATTTGTGCAGCTTCCATGTAACATGCCTGACTTAAAATTCACAGTGGGTCTCTCGCGATGCAGTCTCAACGTTTTTTCTTGACTTCCATGTCAGACCCTTAGCATCGATGTGCCATGTCCTTTCCCAGGAGAGCCCAGCACTGACAATTATTTCTGACTAAAGCAAGCCAGATAATTGCGTAACGAGTAGGTGAGGGAAGCAGCACGTGGGAAAGAGGTCGCGTCCGGAGTTAAAGACTTGATCACATGACAATGGTGCAAAAATACCTTGCAGAATGGAACAAACAATTTGCCAAGATGTGGCAAAATGCAGCTCTGGGTCAATCAAATCTGACATGGATATCTGAAACTCAGCAAAGTTGGTAAGACTTGCCTGATTAAAATGGCATACATAACAGAAATCCAATAGGTGCCACACGAACAGTCTGTGGTTGGGTACATTTAAGGTGAGTCAGTGGTTGGCACTTGTGCCCCATAACACCAGTGACAGGCGTTCTATTCCAGCGTTGGGCGACTGTCTGTATGGAGTTTTCACATTCTCCCCATGGCTGCGTGGATTTCCTATGACTGCTTTGGTTTCCTCCCCAACCCAAAGTTATGTAGGTTTCGGTCGATTGGCCAGGCTAAATTTCCCAAAGTTTCAAGGGATATGCAGGCTGTGTGGATTAGCCATGGGTGGATCAGACAGAACTGCTCCTCAGAGACCTCACTGGGCCGAATGACCTGCCCCCACACAGTAGAAATTCTATGAAAACATAACTTTTGTCAGTACTTTGGAAACTAATTATTCGTTCCTTTTATCCTGCATAAGTTATTAAAGACATGCTTTGCGGATATTTAATGCACGTTTATTGTGATTATACGTCTGGGTGTATCCACTTACGAACCAGAAATGCAGGAGGTTTGTTATCACATGTCGGCATCGTCAACTCAATGGGTGAGTTTCGTGTCGAGGGACCGGTCTCATATCCAAAATGCTTGCTCTGCTTTCTCCCTTCAGATATTACCAAAGTTTCCACAGCATTTTCTTTTGGCACGAACCAGCGATTCTAAGCTATAGATGATTGAGGCCATTCTACCAATCAAGTCTGCATTTTCAATTCACAGAACTTCCCACACTATCTCTTCAGAAGCCACTTTTACCACATGACTATCCCTGTAACCAAATCATACCTTAACACTAAACTGCACATCTTTGTGTGGTGGACGGCTCAAACTTGCAACAGCGCCGTTTCGAGATTGCAGTGCTAACACTAAGCCACTGGGCCACCCAGGTTTCAAACTTCCACCACCTGTAGAATTTTGTGTTGTGTTCAGCAAAAGATTCAGCTGTGTATTAGCCACGCCAGTCGCATTATAATCATGATTCACTCTCTGTGGGCGAGCACCATCTTTAATGCTTCCGGGCTTAATCGATGATTTACTCTCAAGACTGAACTATTTTCTTTCCCAATCAAGACCACACAGGTTGTGAGCTGCACGACAATCTCGCAACAGATACATTAAAGAAAAAAAAGTAGCTCCAGATTGGCACGGTGGCTCAGAGGTTGGCGCTGCTGCCTCACTGCATCAGGGTCCTGAGTTCAATTCCAGCCTTGGTAGACTGTCTACGAAGAGTTTGCTCATTCTGTCCGTATCTGTATGTGATTTTGTTTTACCGGGTTTCCTCACACAGTAACAAATGTGCAGATCAAGTTAATTGGACGTGCTAAATTGCAAATAGTGTAAGATGCATTGGTCTGGGTGGGTTACTCTTTGGAGGGTTGGTGTGGACATGTTGGCTCAAAACTGCTGTGCTCTTCCAGCACAACTAATCCAGAATCTGGTTTCCAGCATCTGCAGTCATTGTTTTGACCATGTTGGATCAAAGTGCCTGTTTCCACACTATAGGGAATCTAATCTTAAAAAACCTTAACGTAATGAAAACGTTATGGTGCTTTCCAGGAGAACTAAGAGACAAAAAAAAAAGAGCAATGTATGTCCATATATTTATCAACACGGAGTGAGAGACATTGTCTCTGTTCACCTTGGGATAGGAAAACATGCAAAGTCTGGCATTCCAAACAAAGCCCGTGATGTCAGAGGACAGAGATTTCAGTCCAGAGCTTACAGCCTGGGAAAGGTCATTGCTTTCAGAAGTGAAAATTATTGCACAAGGAGAAAAAGGGAATGGGCTTTATTTTGGATTCACATAACATTGAGAGCTCGGTTTCGGATCACATTGACTGTGTGCCTGGTCTCTGCTGTTGATTTGCTTATCATGTTCTGATTGGGTGAAGGACTGTTCACCGAGGGTTTGATCGGCAATTCTGGAGACTGGGGGTCCCACATCGTGGAATTGCCGAAGGGGAATACATTGATACAAGAATATTGACAGTCTTCTAGTCTCACAGTTATTACAGAAACCATACAACAAACACCCGTGTCACGAAGTAGGAAAACCTTCAATTACACACTGATCAGTAACACAGCAATGCGTTTCCATCAGCTTCAAATCAGTGTGAAGTGATTAAACAGTGATTAAACACTGTCCTTGATTGACAGTGAGTTCTCTGGTAACCCCCGCGCCCTGAACCCACCCAAAGCCTACCACCACGCTGCGAATGTACGAAAGAGAAAAAAAAAGTTTTCCAAAGAGGTTAGTATCATACCCAAGGAGAAGCAGAAAAGGGCAAGGAACACAAAGAGAATCATCGCTGCGTTCTGACGATCTGAAGGTCACTGACTGGCACTGTTATATAGCAAGCAAAAGATTCCATGGTCCAATGACAGCATATCGAGGACAACAAAACTGGAATGATGCACCCAATAGGAGCCGTGCCTTGTGTCGATCAGAGCAGTCCCTTACTCCAACTGACCTGGAAATGTGTCACTTACAGCACCACGTGTGTGTCCCTATCTCACACAGAACGCAGTAGTTTAAGAAAGTGGCTCACAATTACTTTCTGACAGGGATAGTTAGGGAACGGGGCAATAAATTTGATCCCCATCTTCAAATGGTGACCATATTCAATCTTTGCAATTCATAATAGAAAAGGAGGCCATTGATTGTTTTATCTGGAAGCTTCAATGAACTCTCAGGGCGTTACATCTCAATGGGGAAATTGCACGCCATGGAATTAAAGGTCAATTATGTCTTGGGGTTTGTCATTAAGGCAGCACGGTGGCAAGGGGCAGTAAGGTGACAGTCGCAGCACGGTGGCTAGGGGCAGCGCGGTGGTTCAGTGATTAGCACTGCTGCCTCACAACGGCAGGAACCTGGGTTTGATTCTAACCTCGGCGACTGTTTGCGTGGAGTTTGCACATTCTCCTCGTGTCTGCCTGGGTTACCTCTAGCTACTCCGATTTCGTCCCACAACCCAATGATTTGGAGGTCAGGAGAATTGGCCAGGCTCATTTGCCCATTCTGGTATGTGCATCAAGCATGGGTATGAGTGGGTTACTCTTTGGTGTTTCGGTGTAGACATGTTGGGCCAAAGAGCCTGTTTCCATACTGTAGACAATCTTATCTAATCACAAAAGTGTTGAAATACAGAGATCAGGGAGGGCGGATGAACGGTTGGAGTTGGGCTGGAAAGCAGTCTCTCGCGTGGTGTTCTGTTGGGGCTGTGGTTACGTTGTTGAATAACGTCTATGACAGGTGCAGAGGAAAGTGTAAATGTTACCAATTCAACAGCAGCTACATCAAATCGACGTTAAATTATGTGGGACGGAAGGCAAATGGAAAAAAGGTCACATTTAATCATCGTTTCAAGTCGGTCTCAGTGCATAGTTTGGGGAAAGAAGTGTTCTGATTTCGTTTCGATATTTCGTTTGGAATTCCTCCTTGCCTCCACTATTCTCTGCAGAAAAGAATTCTAGGGTTTCGATGGACAACAAAAACAGTGCCAGCTTTCCATCAAACTCATTCACAAAGTAGGCCATTCTCGACCTTCAATATGCGGCGTCCACCTCCTCAGAATGACACCCTGTACTTTTTTCTCTCTTATCAAATGCAATTTTTCGAGGCTGGTGAGACTCGATATGGTGCAGAAATCTGAAACACACAGAGAAAATCTTCGAGTAACTCTGTGGAGTGAGAAAGAGAGAAAAAACAAGTTAACATTTCAATTTGGTGTGAACGTCAATGTGACTGTAGGTGAGCGAACGTTGCATCAGGTCTTGATTTACAAGTCCTGGAGGGCAACTAGGCAGTGGCAGCCTCACACACTGTGCCCAATAAAATACTTGTGAATGGCGCCATTCAGCAGGTCACTTCCGGATATGAAGCGAGTAGAGGACTAGTTCCTGGCAGTCACTGTTCCGTGCATCCAGAACTGCATCTGAATGTGTGAGGAAAGCTGGTAGATTGAAGCGCACGCTGTGTACTCATTAGGTATCGCAGTATTCACTGCTTGCATTTTTCGTCTCCAGCCAGGACATGCTGGTGCCAGCCCGGTCCGGCTCCAGATTTTCATGGGAACATCGTAAGTTCCATTCGAGAAATGCAACCCCTCGTTCCAGCCTATATCTTCTCCCCATCCCTCGTCTGGACAGGAGCACGCTGTTTGTAAATGAACATACATCTAGTGTTATGAATCAAAAACCAATTTGAATTAATACAGCGAGTAGTTCACTTTGAAGAAGTGCCCACTTTGAGTTTCTAATGTCAATGCAAAACATTTTCATCTCTAATATGGGTGAGGATTTCGTCGGACTTAAACCAAAAATAAAACTACTCTTAAGGATAATCTGTCGGCACAGGCAGGTTGAAACGCTATTAAGAAACTAAGAAGGTTAATACAAAAAATATAGGAGTCAGTTCGCTGAGGTATTGCCATTTGCAATGCCATGTGATGTGAAGGCTTTGGCTAAATTCTTTCACCAGAAGGCTAACTTCCTCAATTTCTCCTAACTCTGAGATATTCCTGTTGTTTAGGGTGATGTTTGCTCGCTGAGCTGTAGGTTTGATATCCAGACATTTCATTACCTGGCTAGGTAACATCATCAGTGGCGACCTCCAAGTGAAGCGAAGCTGTTGTCGCCTGCTTTCTATTTATATCTTTCTCCTGGATAGGGTTCCTAGGGTTTGTGATGGTATAATTTCCTGTTCGTTTTCTGAGGGGTTGATAGATGGCATCTAGATCTATGTGTTTGTTTATGGCGTTGTGGTTGGAGTGCCAGGCCTCTAGGAGCTCTCTGGCATGACTTTGCTTAGCCTGTCCCAGGATAGATGTGTTGTCCCAGTCGAAATGGTGGGTTTGTTTTCATCCGTGTGGGGACCCTCTTCATCCATTGCCCGTGTGACCTCCTGAACTAATTCCTTTAGGTGAAGGAAAAGTGATGTCCCTATCACGAAACCATGGCGACTCTGCCCTGCTGCCTTTGAACTCATGTGAGCGACCTGTTATAACGTCTTTAGTCAAAGTTCCCAATAATCCCCTTTGGTAGATGGGGCTTGCAGTTTTTAGTTTGATGTCTCACTCTCTTTTGAATACATTAGTTGCTGTTCCCCCATTCTGTTTGAAAGGAGAGCTCGATATATACCTGAAAGGGATGAATTTAGAGGGATTTGGGGAAAAAAGAACACAGGAGTTTGTACCTCGCTGGGTTGGTCTTTTCAGAACCGGTACAGACGAAAAGGTTGAAAGGTCTCCTTCTACAACGTTCAATTCTATGATAACGTGGAATATAGACGATTGGTAGGAAACAGCTGTTCCCCTTAGTTGAATTGTTTTGAGAAACGTAGTATCAGTTTAAAGTGAAAGGTCAATGTTTTGGAGGGATTTGCAGGAAATGTATTTTCACCCAGATGTTGTTGGGTGGACTACATTATCTGGAGTAGTTGTGTGGCTTAATTTTAGAGAGCAATTATGTGACCAATTGAAATGGTATAACATTCAACGCTTTGGGACAGTGCAGGAAAGTGGGACCAATGCAAATTTAGACCAGTTTTGGCGTTGCCAAATGGTCTCTTTTATACTGTACGATTGTATTATCAGCTCAAATATTGGCGTCAATGAGATGATAAACCTACTACAGAACTGTTTGCAATGAGAAGGTTTACACACATGACTGCAAATATACGTTCTCAATTAAACTATTACCGTCAAGCGGGGTCTGTTTATGCTCTGGTTTGTGAAGGAGTGAAGGGGGATATGTCAGGAGACACACTGTGAAAAAGAGCAAGCATTGGACTTACAACGCCGAGCTATTTATGTGGCGGGCACCAGAACTAGTCTGTGACTGATCGAAATGGTTCTAGCATCAATCAATAGAATCATGTCTTTACTGGCAGCTATGAATGCCGGGGACAATCCAACTCACATGGGAGAGAAGGCTCCACAAAATATTGTTATCCTCAAAGATATACATAAATACAAATGAAAGATTTGCAATCAGCTCAACCACGATTAGTGCTTATTCAATAATGATGGCTAAATTGGAGTATTGCAGGTTGGGGGCATCATACCCGCGGGCGATACTTTCCAGGACCTAACTCGCAAGCCTGAAATTGTGGATGGGAGGGAAACTTTCAATAGGAAATATATCTTCCAAGCAGTCTGCTGGCCCTTGATACCCTCTAATATGTTTTGGATATGGGAATCCGCAGGTAACTGAAACCACAGGAAACGAATCCGTGGACTCGCCACATAATTGATGCCAAACATTATCATCCTGGGGCCTTCAAGAAAGAGACAGTTGATGCTTTGATTACTTACAGCTTGGAAACAGGCCCTTCAGCCCAACTAAGACCACACCGACCCGCTGAAGCGCAGCCAACCCAGACCCATTCCCCTACATTTATACTTTCACCTAACACTACGGGCAATTTTGCCAGGCCAATTCACCTAGCCTGCACATTTTTATTTAACTGTGGGAGGAAACAGGAAAACCCGGAGGAAACCCACGCAGACAAGGGGAGAATGTGCAAAATCCACACAGAGAGTCACCTGAGGCAGGAATTGAACCCGGGTCTCTGGCGCTGTGAGGCAGCAGTGCTAACCACGTGCCACCGTGCCGCCCATATTGCTTCAAATTTTCCAACATTTTGTAACTTCAGACCCAGGTCCAACATATGGGGGAAACAACAAATAATTTATTCAAAAGAGAGTTCAACGGAAAACAGAAAACTACAGGCCACAAGTGTCAAAGAGCATTATTGGGAACTATGAATAAAGCCGTCATAACAGAGCATTTGCACTATACATTGATTTTTAGAAGGCACTTGATGTCACGTTGATAATTAGTTTTGTTGAAATGAAGGCTCATGTGTGAAAAAAGGAACCAGTTGGCAGGGAAAGGAGGTTAGTGTGGAAACACGAAGAGAGTTGGATCAAACGGGTCGTTTTCAAGAGTGATTCACGAATTGATGTGCTTCAGTGCATGAGAGCTCAGTTGTCAATTACATCTTAAAAGTCTGACCTGAAAGAATAGAAAGTCAAGATGACAAATGTGCTGACGACAGGAAGGGAAGCAGGTCATGGAGATGATCCAAGGGCACAGAGACAGTATTTGCCTTGGTCAACATAAAAGATAAAGTTGGGGAAAATGAGATGAAATGCGTAAATAGTCCATTTTGGCAGGACACATGTTAAAAAAAAGCAAATTATTTTGATGGTGAGAGTTTGCCCAGTTCTAAGGTGCAGAAGGCTCATGCTTGAAATTGTAACCTGTATTGAATTATTTGTCAGTCCCAATTCCATAACCGATTTGCTAGGCTTAGTGGTTTGAAGGGTTATTTTCTCCTAACTTAAATGGACAGCAGTCAGTTTATGATTCTCCCATTCCCAGACAGTCTGTCGCCAAATGGAACAAACACATCAAGATCAAGTTATTAAACTACAAAGTCTTTGCTCTTATTTTCTCTGAAATATGTATCGTAGAGTAATACGGTCATACAAACGTATGCAGGACGTTTGTCCTAACGTGGTCCATGCCTACCAAATTTCCCATCTAATCTAACAACATTTCCCTTCACTTGACCCAGGCCCTTCAAATCCTTTCCCATCCAAGCATTTCTCGATATGTCTTTTACATGTTGTTAATGCACCTGCTTCATCCACTTCCTCTGGTGGTTCATTTCACACGTGTGTTGGAATTCGATTGTGCTGTCGTTCAAAGACAAAGAACAAAGAACAAAAATATCACAGCACAGGAACAAACCCTTCGGTCCTCCAGGTCTGTGCCAATCCATATTTTCTCTATAAATTTCCCACCTATTTTTGAATGATCCCTTTGCTTCCTTCCTATCTGCTATAAATGCCACCTAAGTACCCGCCCCCACCACCTCCACTGGCAACACATTCCAGGAAGCCACCACACTCTGCACGAAGCACTTTCCACACATATCTCTCCTAACCTTTCCACCTCAGTTTGAAATTGTGACTGCTCTTAATTGAGCTCCGCACTCTGGGATAAAGTTTCTTGCTATCCACCCTGTCTACAACTATCGTGATATTCTAGGCCTTAATCAGATGCCTCCTCAACCTCCTTATTTCCAATGAAATTAATCCTAATCTCAAAAGTTCATCAGAGCTAACACCCTCTGTATTAGGCAGCGTCTTGGTGAAACTTCTCTACACCTTTTCCAATGTATTCACATCCTTTTGGTAATGTGATGACAAAAACTGTACGCAGTATTCCAAAAGTGGAAGGACCAAACTCTTACACAACAATAACATGACCTGCCAATCCTTGAACACAATACCCGCTCTGATTAAGGAAAGCATGCTGTATCCCTTTTTGACCATTCTAGTGACCTGAGTTGCCACATTCAGGGAACAATGGACAAATCACGCAGATATCTCTGTACATCAATTTTCCCCAGGACAATTCCATTTCCTGTATCTTTCACGATGGAATTGCATCTTTCAAAATGCATTACCTGGCATTTGTCCGGATTGAACTTGAGCAGTAATTTCTCTATCCACTCTCTAATCCATCGATATTCTGCTGTATTCTCTGATAGTTTCCTTCACTATCTGGTGCTTCACCGACCTTAGTATCATCTGCAAACTTGGTAACGAGTTAATCTACACTTTCCTCCAAATCATTCTTTTTTATATCACAAACAACAGTGTTCCCAGCATGCATCCCTGTGGGGCATCACTGGTCACAGGTCTCCATTTTGAAAAGCTTCCTTCACTACTACTCTCTGTCTCCAGTTGCAAAACCAATTTTTTTGTCCATCTAGATGAAACACCCTGGACTCCATACGACTTCACCTTCTTAAATAGCGTATCATGGGGAAACTTCTCAATTATCTTACCGAAATCCATGTTTTTGACCTCTACATCCCTTCCCTCATCAATCAACTTTGTCACCTCTTCAAAGAATTCTATTTGCTTTGTTTTAATCATGAAATTCTATGCAGCAAGGCACTTGAGCTAGTAGAATAAAAGAACAATTTGTTGTGAAATCAGAATCAGCGATAACCTGATATACTCTTTGGGAGTCATGCTGAACAGGCAATGTCACATCGTCTTCCCTGGGTATGTCCTGTCCCAACAGAAGGACAGCCCAGGCAGATGTGGGAGAACAGTGGTATAGCGTCTGGAGGGAGTCTTCAAGATTGATTCTGGACCCCAGGATGTCCCATGGCTTCAGGGTAAATATCGGCATGGAGAGGTCCTCCTGCTATAATGTCCAATTTCTGTCGGCTGATGAACGAGTGGTCCTTCGTATTGAACAGCACTTGCTGGAAGCTCTGAGGTTGAAAAGTGTGCAAAAAGTACTCTGGATGGGGTGGTTTCAATATCTACCATCATGAATGGCTCGGCAGCAGCACTACTGATCGAGCGGTTTGGACCATAAAGAAAATACCTTCGAGGTCTATGGCAGGTGGTGAGAGAACGAACAAGGGAGAGAAACGTACTTGACATCATCATTACCAATCTGCCGGCTACAGATGTTTCTGCCCATGACAGTAATAGCAATAGTAGGAAACACAAAGTCCTTGTGGAGACAAAGGCTGACTTCTCATTGAGAATAATCTCCATCGTGTTGTGTGGCATGCTAAATCAAGCAACCTGATTCGCTGGAGTGTGAAGGAATGCGTGCCGGGAGCATCCAGGCATAACTGAAAATGAGGCATGAACCTGGTGTTGCTACCACACAGCACTGATTGCATGCCAAACGGGGTAAGCAGCAAGTGATAGACAGATGCACGCTATCTCACAACGAACAGATCAAATCAAAGTTCTGCAGTTCTGCCACATCCAGTCGTGAGTGGTTATGCACAATGAACTAACTCACTGGAGGGCAAAGTTCTACAGATATCACCATCCGCAATGATTGTAATAACCAAGCATATCAGAGCAAAACATAAGGCTGAAGCATTCACAGCAATTTTCGGACAGATATTCTGAGTGAATGATCACCCTCCGCCACCTCCAGATTTCCTCAGCATTGCAGATACTGGTCTTCAGCCAATTCGATTGGTGATATTAACAAATGGGTGGCGACAGCAAGTACTGAAAATGCTCTGCGACATGACCAGATTCCAGCAATAGGACTGAAGACTTGTGCTCCAGAACATGCTGTATCCCAAGCTAAGTACCTTCAATGCAGTTACAAAATAAGCATTTCGCCAATTAACTGAAAAATCGTTCAGATATGTCCTGTATGCAAAAAGAAGGGCAAATTCAACCCAGTCAATTACTGCACCACCAGTCAGCTCTCGATAACCAATAGACAGATGGAAGTTGTCATCAATAGAGGCACAGGAAGCATCTGCTCAGCAATAACATGCTGAGTGATGAGCGGATTGAACCAAAAGAGGGCTACTGACTTCCTGACCTCTTTACAGCCTTGATACAAACATGAATAATAGAATTGAATTCCAGAGTAAAGTCAGTGTGACAGCCCTTAACATCAAGGCCGCTTTGAACTGAGTGTAGCATCGAAGAGCACTCGCAAAACTGGAATCACTAGTCATTTGGGGTAAGCACTGAGGTGTTTGGATTCATATCTGTCTCGAACGAAGATGGTCATTTTCGTTGGAGGCCAGTTGTGTCAGCTCGAAGGCATCTCTTCTGAAGTTCCTCAGGATAGTTTATTTAACCCAACCATTTTCAGCTGTTTCACGAATGACCACGATAAGGTCAGAACTGAGAATGTTCCCTGATGATTGTACAAATTTCCCAACCGTTCGTTACTCTTCAGATACTAAAGCAGTTCACGTTCAAATACAACAGGATCTGGACAATATTCAGCCTTGGGCTGACAAGTGACAAGTGACATTCACATCACACAAATATCAGGCAATGACCATCTCCCATGAGAGACAACCTAACTACTGCCCCCTTGATATTGGATGATATTACCAGCAACAAATCGACAACTATTAACAAACTTGGGCTTTTGATTCATCAGAAGCTCAGCTGGACTCACCTTGCAAACTCACTGCCTACTAGAGCTCGCCAGTTCACAAGGCTCAAGCCAGGATTGTGATGAAACATTTCGCATTTGCCCTTGATACTATTATCTACAATAACATTAAAGTAGTTGACATCTTCCAAGACAAAGTAACCCACTTTATTGGCCCCTCATTGACAGAGTTTCGCTCATTGCACCACCAATGTTCAGTAGCAGCAGTAAGTATCACTTACAAAATGTATTGCAAAAATTCACTAAGGTTACTTCGACAGCACCATGCAAACCCGTCAACACCTCCATCTGGAAGGACAAGTGGCATATGAACGGTTGTGTGTATTGCATATTAGTCATCTCAGCTTCAGAACATTTCTGTTAGAGTTCATCAGGTTTGTGTCCTAGGTCCCAACTGCTTCATCAATGACCTTGCCTTAGTCTTATGTTCAAAGTTGGGGACGTTAGTCGAAGAGTAGACAGTAATTAACAACTTTTTCAACTCCTGAATCACACCATGTTCAAATGCAACAAGATCTGCCAAAGGGCAAGTAACACGCATGCCACATTTATGCCTGGCTGCGACCATTTCCAATAAGAGACAATGTTGTTACCATTACATGGAGAAGGTTACAAGATACGCTCAGAGGGTGAAAATCTTGAAGCGAGTATTCACTCCCTAAAGCCGGTCCACAATGGAAAATACACAAATCGGGAATACGGTAGCTCAGTCCCCACTTGCCTTCGACTGGGCAGATGTAACAACAATCAGGAATTTCCAAATCATGCAGGGCAAAGCTGCCCCTACGTGATTGGCACTACATGCAATAAAGAGATCAGACCGTCATCCCACGTCCATGCAAATAATAAGGTGCAGCAGCAAGTGCTGGAATTGCAGAGGCATTACTGAGACAAGACAAAGTCAACTATCGTTGCAGTGAATCATCCTCATGAATGTGGATGCAGACCTCAGAACCCATGGATTAAGGAGGTCTCCTGCCAAATAGGTCTCCTGCCCATTATTGTTATTTCTGAAATCCGCTGTTTTGATTATTGTTTATTTTACCTCTTTGAAGTCAATGAAAGTGTGCAGCGTGAAATTGGCAGAAAATTAGAATGTGATCTCGTGTCCAGAAAGTGAATAGGAGTGACTGCTGTTTTTGATGTCGCTTAGCCATGGCCAGCTTCTATTTGCTATTTATATAAATGATCTGCATGTGAGTGATCAGGCATGACAAGTAAGCGTATGGATGATATAATCTTAGGAGCTTTCGTTGATGGCGAGGAATGTTATCAAAAA